>NC_057807.1:57764534-57773028 GCF_018294505.1 Triticum aestivum
TTCTGATGGGTTCTATGTAGACGTTGACATCAACGAGTAGGCTAAAGACCCAGGTGGTGACCCTGAGCTTGTGATGGACCACATAGTATAGTTAGGCTTCTAAGCCTCTTTTATTTTACTAGTTGTCTGTACTCAGACAAGTTACTTCCGCTGTTGGCTTGTATGACTGTATGACTTGTATGTTGGGTCGTGAGACCCGTACCTGTGTGTATGATATGTATGGCTCCCTGAGCCTTAATTAAAGTACTTGTGTCGTAGAGTCATGTTGTGATGCTTCGTTGTATTCGCACATATCGAGCATATTGTGTGTATGATTGAAATGCTTGGTATGTGTGGGATCTGACTATCTAGTTGTTTATCTTTAGTAGCCTCTCTTACCGGGAAATGTCTCCTAGTGTTACCGCTGAGCCATGGTAGCTTGCTACTGCTCTGGAACACTTAGGCTGGCCGGCATGTGTCCTTCTTCGTTCCTGTGTCTGTCCCTTTGGGGAAATGTCACGCTTTGAGTACTGGAGTCCTGTTAGCCCGCTACAGCCCGGTTTACCGGAGTCCTGCTAGCCCAGTGCTACAGCCCGGACCCACTTGCTGATGACCGACACGTTCGAAGCTGGGTCATGGATGCCTGTCCCTGTAAGTCTGTGCCACTTTGGGTTTACGACTAGTCATGTCAGCCCGGGCTCTTTATCATATGGATGCTAGCGACACTATCATATACGTGAGCCAAAAGGCGCAAACGGTCCCGGGAAAAAGGTAAGACGACACCCGTGGGGATACCGTGCGTGAGGCCGCAAAGTGATATGAGGTGTTACCAGCTAGATCGATGTGACATCGAGTCGGGGTCCTGACAGCGTTGGCATCAGAGCCGGACTGCCTGTAGGTTCTCCAAGCCAAACTGGTCGATGTTGAGTCTAGAAATTCTTTAGTTATATGTAGGAGAATTGTTTGTGGGTTGGAACGTAAGGCTCTTTTACTCCTTATATCTTATGACATTCTGATCTGAGTCAGTCCATTCTTCCACCGGGGGTTAAGGAATTAGGATCTGTTCTCTCTATCAGGATCACGTGTTACTAATCAGTAGTACCTTATAAGTTTGATGGTTACAAGCCTAGTCCAGTTCTACTACCACATTATGTTGTAAGAATGGTTTCAAGACTTGATATGATGATGTTGAGTGTGTACGAAATCCTTTGTCAAATGTCTCAATATCCTTTTTGAGCATTTACAGCTGTTATGCTGCCGAAATTTTGCTAGAAATTCTAATGCCTTTGCATTATAATTGTGCTTTCAGATGGCCACTCGCGACCTCAATCAAGTGGTTCGCCTGACTCGCTGCCTAGATGTACCCGGCCATACTGCTAAGTTGGTCAGGGTAATGACTGAGGCTGGATACCGCTGGTATCCTGAGTACACGGTCGAAGAGCAATTCCGAGATTTTAATCAAAGCCAGTATCTCTGCACTGTCAGGATATTTCCTTCTTATCCTGGATCCACTGAGCCTCTTCACTGCTCCTATGGACTCGGAGTTACTATCGAGATGGCTGTGCAGGATGCCGCCTACTCTATGATGACCATTATGCGAGTCAGATCTGGTCTATTTCGGGACTCTGATTTCCGGTATATGCCAGGATCACTTCCGGGAGCACAAGGATATTTTCAGGCTATATATGCTGACTCCACTCAGGAGGATTCACGGACTCGCACCACTGCTGAGATGCTCGAGGATAAGGACCGTGAAAACCGGGCCTTAAGGTTAGAGCTCTTCAATACCCGTGCTGATCACTGGGCCACTTTGACTCGGTTCGCACCGGCAGTGCAAGCTGGATATTCAGACATGCGCGACCTCTATCCTGTGAGATCTGCTCTGCCAGACGTGATGATTTGGCGTGATGTAGGAGGCATCACCCCACCTCGCGGTCCCCGCAGGCCACCGTTTGCTGGTCCAAGGCCTCATCCTAGCCCCTATGGTCCACAAGCTCCGCGAGACCGTCTGTTTCCGGATGATCATGTTGAACTTCCGGGCTATGGAGGTGACTTCTACGAGGACTACTACGGATCGGTCTGAGTTAGTAGTAGTATCACTAGTTCGCACTAACTGTGTCGTCCGTCGTCCCGCGTGACTCGTGGGATATGACCTAGTTTGTACTCTTCCGGAGTTGTAGAAAAATAATGTATAGGAGTTTGGAATGCCTCCGATGAGATGTAATCCCTTTTCACCGTAACAGTACTTTGTTTGGTCTTGTACTAAACCTTGTATGGTGTGTATGACGATGGAATAAAGAAGCAGTTTCTGTATCTACCATGTCATACGGATGATCATCTTGCATTCCGAGTTATTCCTTGCATTATGTATCCTATGTCGGAATTTTATCATTCTGACTAAATCATTGGCTTGTTTACCTAGGATGGTCAACACGCGCGCCAACCCTGCTTCTCAAGAGCAGGCCGAAGGCAGTGAAGCCAGGAATGAAAATCTGCCTCATCCTCCTTCACTAGCAGAGGTGATGATGGAAGCTGAGAGAAACAAGCGGGAGACAAACCGTTTGTTGGAGCGTATTGAACAGAATACAGCACACCATCAGAGGGCTAACGTGGTGTCACTCAGCGATTTTATCAAATTGCATCCACCCACGTTCCACCACTCCGTCGAGCCTCTCGACGCTGATGACTGGCTTCGCAGTATCTCTCACAAGCTGCGTTCCGCGCTGGTAGCTGAGGCTGACAAGGTCACCTTTGCTGCATATCACCTTGAAGGCCCCGCCAGTCTATGGTGGGAGAATTATGGAGCTATGCGCCCAGCGGGCCATGTCACAACTTGGGCTGAATTCAGTGACGCTTTCCGTGAACACCACATTCCGGAGGGTCTCATGGACCGTAAGCGTGAAGAATTTTGCAATTTCACCCAAGGCCGACTTTCTGTGGATGTCTATAGCAGGGAGTTTGGTAATCTTGCACGATATGCAACCGAGGAAGTTTCTACTGACGCCAAGAAGCAAGCAAGGTTCCGTAAGGGCCTTAGTCCTGAGCTTCGCCGCGACCTCCGTCTGCATGAGTGCACATCCTTCTCGAAACTTGTCAACAAAGCCATCAGTGCTGAACTGGTCAGACTGACTACGACGCAACACGCAAGCATGGACGTGACATGGGTTCCTCATCCGGTGCTGGTCCTCAGAAGCGCCGTGTGTGGGTACCCAACACCGCCCTGCCACCCAGGTTCACACCGAGGCCATCTTTCCAGGCGCCTCGCCCCGCTCAACAGTCTGCTCCAGCCAAGCCCTATGGGGGTCCATCCAATAATGCTCCTCCACGTACCAGTTCCGTGACTTGTTTCAAGTGTGGGGAATCTGGTCATTATATGCGTGAGTGTCCCCAGACGAACCCCAATCAATCTGCTAAAGCTGTTGGCCGTGGCAAGCCGACAGGGAAGGTGTTTCATACCAAACCGGTCACCGCTTCACGTGGCCATGTCAACTGTATCTCTGCCGAAGAAGCTCAAGAAGATCCCAACGTCGTTCTCGGTACGCTTCTTGTTAATTGCCACCCGGCATCTGTTCTTTTCGATACAGGAGCCTCTCATTCTTTTATATCTGAAAATTATGCTCGTTTGCATAACGTTGCATTCTGTGACTTGCCATCCTCCATGGTAATTCAAACTCCGGGATCCAAATGGCAAACTTCTAGAGTAAGCCATGGAAATGAAATCCAAGTCGACAGACTTGTTTTTCTTGCATCTTTGATAGCCCTTAAATCTTCAGATATTAATATCATTTTGGGTATGGACTGGATGTCAGCTCATCAAGCCAAAATTGATTGCTTCTCTAGGACCGTTCAACTCACCCATCCTTCGGGGAAGATAGTCAATGTTTTGACTCGAATAGCCAAGCGAAAATTATATTCTCTTAACGCCAGCCCTTTGCCAGACCTTGAGGACGTTCCGGTAGTTCGTGATTTTCCGGATGTCTTTCCAGAAGAATTGCCAGGGGTTCCACCTGACAGGGATGTTGAGTTCGTAATAGACCTCATTCCAGGAACCGTTCCGATTGCTAGAAGACCTTATAAGATGGCACCCCTAGAACTAGCCGAGCTTAAGAAACAACTCGATGAATCCTTGAAAAAGGGTTTCATCCGCCCTAGTTCATCTCCGTGGGCTTGCCCCGTCCTATTCGTTAAGAAGAAGGATGGTACGGACCGAATGGTTGTAGATTACCGGCCGGTCAATTTGGTCACAATCAAGAACAAATACCCGCTTCCCAGGATCAACGATCTGTATGATCAGCTCGCTGGATCCTCAGTCTTCTCCAAGATGGATTTGAGGTTGGGCTACCATCAAATCAAAATCAGAAACGGGGACATTCTTAAAACGGCCTTTGTTACTCGTTATGGCCAATACGAGTACACCGTCATGTCCTTCGGTTTAACCAACGCTCCAGCCACTTTTTCTCGGTTAATGAACTCAATCTTCATGGAGTATTTGGATAAATTCGTCGTAGTTTATCTCGATGATATACTCATATACTCCAAGAACGAGGAAGAACATGCCGAACATCTAAGGCTAGTGTTGCAGAAACTTCGAGAGCATCGCCTTTATGCCAAATTTTCTAAATGTGAATTCTGGTTGCCAGAAGTGACCTATCTGGGTCATGTAATATCTGGTAAAGGTATTGCGGTTAACCCTGAGCGAGTTCAAGCCGTCCTTGATTGGACTCCACCCGAATCGGTCAAGCAAGTTCGAAGTTTTCTAGGCCTAGCGAGCTATTGCCGTCGCTTTGTCGAGAACTTCTCCAAAGTTGCTAAACCTCTAACCGAACTCCTCAAGAAAGATAAGAAGTTCGAATGGACCCCACAATGCGAGCACAGCTTTCAGGAACTGAAAAGACGCCTGACTTCTGCTCCCGCGCTGGTACCACCAGACTTCTCCAAAGACTTTGTTATCTACTGCGACGCCTCGCGACAAGGACTAGGTTGCATTCTCATGCAAGATCGACACGTAATTGCTTACGCTTCACGGCAATTGCACCCACATGAGGAGAATTATCCTACTCATGATCTGGAACTCGCAGCCGTAGTCTATGCCCTTAAGACCTGGCGATATTACCTCCTCGGTAATCATTGCGAAATATTCACTGATCACCAAAGTCTGAAGTACATTTTCACCCAACCGGATCTGAATCTCAGGCAAAGACGTTGGGTTGAATTGATCACAGACTTCGACTTAGGGATAACCTATACCCCAGGGAAAGCCAACGTCATGGCTGATGCGCTAAGTCGTAAATCTTATTGTAACAACCTGATGTTACAACAAAGTCAACCGCTTCTCCATGAGGAATTTCGGAAGCTTAACCTTCACATTGTACCTCAAGGTTTTCTCTCCACCTTGGTGGCAAAACCTACCCTTACGGATCAAATTGTCAAAGCACAGAAGGTAGATCCGGGAATCTCCCGCATCAAGAGGAACATTCAGAAAGGAATTGCGAATTGCTTCTCCGTTAATGATCAAGGAGTCGTGTACTTCGGGGATCGATTAGTAGTTCCCAAAGTGCGCAACCTAAGGCGATTAATCCTTAAGGAAGCCCATGAATCTCCTCTCACCATTCATCCCGGTAGTACTAAAATGTATCAGGACCTACGCCAGAGGTTCTGGTGGACTAGGATGAAGAGAGAAATTGCTCAGTATATTGCCAATTGCGACGTCTGTCGTCGTGTAAAAGCAGAGCATCAACGGCCTGCTGGCACCCTTCAACCCTTAGCTATTCCTGAATGGAAATGGGATAAAATTGGTATGGATTTCATTACCGGTTTTCCCAGGACCAAGAGAGGGAATAATGCTATCTTCGTCGTGGTCGATCGTCTTTCCAAAGTAGCTCATTTCCTACCTGTTCGTGAGAGTATAACCGCTAGTCAGCTAGCAGACTTATACATCTCCCGAATAGTGTCCCTCCATGGTGTTCCTTTGGAAATCAATTCGGATCGAGGAAGTCTTTTCACCTCTCGATTTTGGGAAAGTTTCCAAAATGCTATGGGAACCCGTCTCTCCTTTAGCACCGCTTTCCACCCTCAGTCAAGTGGTCAAGTGGAACGCGTCAACCAAATTCTAGAAGACATGCTTCGAGCCTCTGTTATCTCTTTCGAAATGGACTGGGAGAAGTGCCTTCCATTTGCCGAATTCGCTTACAACAACAGCTATCAATCTAGCTTGGGTAAAGCCCCTTTTGAAGTTCTCTATGGACGACGATGTCGAACACCCCTTAACTGGTCAGAGACCGGGGAAAGACAATTCTTTGGCCCGGATATGATTCAGGAAGCAGAAGAACAAGTTCGTATCGTTCGTGAAAAGTTGAAAACAGCCCAATCTCGTCAAAAGAGTCAATATGACCGAAAACATAAGGCTATGACTTTCGAGGTTGACGAGAAGGCTTATCTTCGGGTCACCCCTCTGAAGGGAACCCATCGCTTCGGTATCAAAGGCAAATTGGCTCCTCGTTACATTGGACCTTTTCGCATTCTTGCCAAACGAGGAGAAGTTGCCTACCAATTGGAACTACCTCCGCACCTCTCCAGAGTTCACGATGTCTTCCACGTTTCTCAACTCAGGCGTTGCTTCTCGGATCCTATCCGTGAAGTGGACCATGAAACGCTTGATCTCCAAGATAATCTTACATATCGAGAGTACCCCATTCGTATCCTCGATCAAGCCGAGCGTACCACGCGACGTCATAATATCAAGTTTCTCAAGGTTCAATGGTCGCACCATTCTGAAGATGAAGCAACTTGGGAAAGGGAGGATCGTCTTCGACTTGAGTACCCCGCCTTCTTCTCGGAGGAACCCAAATCTCGGGACGAGATTCTTTTGAGTGGGGGTGAGTTGTCACACCCTAGCTAGTCATGCATTAGAGTGTTGCATCATGTTTATTCTTTCATCAGAAACTTGAAATGGGGATGACAGAACCCCCAGTTCCCTCTGAAACCAATTAGGGTTACTAAAATAATTCTTCAATGAACCTGAAATGCCCTTCTAAAATGTCCATCATTTTAGCCTTGGTTCAGAACCTCTGCCAAAAATGGTGCACACTTTTCTAGGCCATCCTAGGGTTCTTGAGTTAAATCATAACTATTTGAATTTGGGCATTTAAAATAATATAAAATATTTAAATGCTCAAATATCTCCAAACTAAAATGTTTCATGTTGGAAATATTCCAACTATGGACCAGGAGTAGTTTGGTGATTTTTGGAGTTGTCTAGGTATTTTATTTAATTCAACAAAGCTGCAAAAATATTAAATAAAACAGAAAACAGAAAAAAACTAAAAGGGAGAAGCTTACCTGGGCTCCTCCCTGTTCAGCCCAGCCAGCTGGCCGGCCCAGCCCAGCACTGTAGCTCCCCGTCGTCTTCCTCCCCACGCCCCGAAGCTGCTGCGTGCTCGCGCGCGCGCGGCCGCGCGGCCACCTCCTGCTTGCCGACGCCCCCTGGCCGCGTGGACGACGCCCGCAGCCGTCCCGATCCCCCCTGCTCTCGCTCACTCTCCCCCGTTTCTCCCTCGCTCTCTCTCGCTCTCGGCCGAACACCACCGTCGCCGCCGTTCGCCGTAGCCACTGACTCCGGCCACCCCTCGCTCCCCCGAGTAGCTCAGAAGCTCCGCCTCGACTCCCTCTTCCTCCTCACCGCTCCACGAGTCCCCGGAAGCCCTGCATCGCCGCCACGTCGCCGTTCCCCTCTTCGGACTCCGACCACCGTCGCCGACGAATTCGCCGTCTCCAGCGCGTCCCCGAGCCCACTTCGACGCCCACTGCAACCGCGGTGAGCCCACGAGTCGTTTCCCCCTCTCCTTCCCCTCGTTCTCTCACCGTAGCTGCATCTCCACCACGGCCGAACCTCCGCCGTCGCCGATCTCGCCGTCGACGTAGCTCCGGTGACCATTTGGTCACCCCGGCGAGTCCAACGCGTTCACAAGAACCAGTAGAGCATCCCTAGCGCCTCACCTTGCTCGACTTCGAGCTCCAGCACCACTCCCGTGCACGACCGAACCCCGGCGGCCGCAGCCGAGCTCGCCGCCGTCGACTCCGGCCACCCCGACCCCAACGGACTCCGCCAAGAGCCGCGGGTCGTCCTCAGCTTCACTCCGGTGGTCGCCACGTTTCATTTGGTGGCCGAAACGACCAAAACCACTATCGCCGCCGCACTGTTGGTCGCCGCCGGCCAGAACTCCGGCGAGCTGACGTGGCCTAGATGATTAACCACTAATCCACCACCCCCAGACGCTGACAGTGGGTCCCCAGGGCTTAGTCAAAGCTAACCAGCCCCGGGTCAACGCGGGATTAGCCCCTGGTCACTGACGTGTGGACCCCACACGTCAGGTTTGACCCGAGCCAGCTCTGTTGACCTGCTGATGTCACGGTGACGTCAGGCTGACGCAGTAATTGAATTTCTGGATTTAAATTAAATCAGGAAATTCCAGAATATTATTTAAACTTCAAAAATTCATAACTTTTATTCTGTAAC
>NC_057807.1:57776531-57822230 GCF_018294505.1 Triticum aestivum
CATTATAAACATGATCTTAGAAATCATACATGTCATTCAAACATAACATCTTTCGAGCACTGCGACTCTATTATACGAGCGCCCTGCAGGACTTCCTCAAAGTAATGCTCAGTGGGGAATCGGCTTTTGTCCGAACCCCGGGATGCAACAGCGGTGGCATCCATCTCCGCCCAGTATGTTTTACCACGGGCGAGAGCCATCTGTGCACCTTCTATGCATGCCGACTGCTTCATCGCCTTAATATGCGGCACTGCCCCAAGGAATTGTTGCAACAAGCCAAAATAACTCTTCGGCTTGGGCCTTTTCAGCCACAAATGAGTGACCACATCCATCATGGCCAGTCCGGACAATCTATTCAGCTCAGCCCACTCAACCAGCCGATCACTCAACGGAAGTGGACGCTCCGGACTATGGAATTGAGACCAGAAAAGCTCTTCCATTTCATGATCCTCCTGGCTTCGAAAGTGCACGACTGCGTCAGCCGCACTCGCCGCCAAGTCCATATAAGGATCCTCCGCACCGTACAATCGGCCCAGCTGAGCATACTTCGGATCCGTGAACTTCCTATGCAGCATAAAGGGCTTTCCAGCCATAGTGTCTCTAACCTGACGCAGTTCCTCCTTCATAGCCCGCATCGCACTACGGGCATCCTTGGCTTCGGCATCGGCCTTCTTCTGGTCCTCTTGCTCCGCTCGGCGTTCTCCTTCAAGAACCTCCAGGCGGTCGGTAGCAACTTTTAATTTCATGGCCATTCCGGCATCTCCTCCCTGCTTCGGCAGTGAGCAGCCTTCTCAGCTTCTAGCTCTTCCGCCGCCTTCAAGGCAGCCGCCTCGCTTTTTCTGGCTTGCTCCTTGGCCCAAGCAAGTTCTGCTCGAAGGTCTTCCACAGCAGCAGCACCATCTGCATCAAGCATACAACCCGTAAGGAATGGGCATCAGCTCCCTTACTAAGCGACCGCGGCGCAATCACATACCTTGTGACTCATCAAGTCATTTATTGACCAGTGAGATGTCCGCATCTGCAGCGTCGAGTTGCTTCTTAAGCTCGGCAAATCCATCCGTCCGGCTGGCCACCGAACGTTCCACCACCTGCATAGGAAAGGCGACAGTTAATAACTGAGATTATGATCCTAGGCACGCTGCCGTTTTCGACAGCATACCAAGTCTCAGGGGCTACTATACAGGGTGCACTTCATGTGCAAAACTGTCAACATGTATGTCATTTTTAGCGTACCTCAAATCCCGTCAATAAACTTCTGACGGCCTCATACAACCCACTTTCGGCGGACGAGATCCTCTCAATCACATTACCCATTAATGTGCGGTGATCTTTTGAGATGGACGCCCTCTTAAGCAAATCCTGCAGCTCCACCGGCCGTACTCCAATGGGTGCCGAACTCTCCGGCCCCGCCGGACTCGGGGAGACCCTCCGCAACGACACCTCAGGGTCGTCCGCCCCGTGCGATGGGGCGGCAGATGGAGGCGTTTCGCTCTCCATCATCTCCGGACGAAGGTCTCCCGAAGATGAGCTGTGCTGAGATGGGCTGAGATCCGAACTACAAGGTAAAAACTTCGGTTACCTTTAGACATTAAGCAGGGGTGTCTAATAATTATAAAATCCCCCTTTTTACTTACGGCTCGATAGAGGGATGATTCCTCCGAGGAGACAGTACGGCCGGGGCTCTTCCCGGCGCAGGACCTTCCGGTACAGATTTCTTTCCCCGCTTTGAGGCCTTGGCCTCCGGGTCTTCAGAAGCGGTCCTCTTCTCCCCCTGGAAGGAGGGACTCTCGATTCCTCCCTTACTAAAAACCTCCTTGGCAGAGGTGACAGTTTCCCCGTGCCCCCCTTCGCCCTCATTCGAAGGTGCAACCTCCAACATTTTGATTAACACGGGATCCTGCGTGGTCTCAGGGAGGGGGGCCGGACACCGTATCAGTTTTTCTTGCGCTATCCACTCCTGTCCAAGGAAAGCTGGTTAAAAGGCAAGCTCATGATAAATAAATGGACGGTGTGTCCGGACACATGGCTACTTACTTGAGTATCCGGGTGATTGCAGCTTAGGCCAGCGACCTCGGTCAATTCCGGATGCGTCTCTTGCGATCCGAAGAATAGTTTATACATCTCCATGGGTGCCAAACCCATGAAGTGTTGAAGAGCTCGTGGCCCCTCCGGATTAAATTCCCATAGGCGGAGGGGGCGACGTTTGCAGGGCAGTAGGCGCCGGATCAACATGACCTGTACCACTACGACCAGATTGATCTCCCTTTCTTGGAGGCCTCGAATCCGGTCCTGCAACAGGGGGACGTCTTTGGGCGGCCCCCAGTCACGCCCCTTGTTGACCCATGACGCCAGCTGCTGTGGAGGGCCCGAGCGAAAGACGGGCGGCGGCTTCTGCCTGCTGCCCCGGGGAGCGGTGATATAAAACCACTCCTGTTGCCACAAGCCGAGCTCCTCCTGGAAAGAGCCCTTGAGCCATGGAGCTTCAGCCCTCTTGCTTATAACCGCCCCGCCGCACTCTGCCTCACGCCCCTCAATCATCTTCGGCTCCATGTTCAAGGTTTTGAGCCACAAGCCGAAGTGAGGGGTAGTGCGGAGGAAGGCTTCGCAGACGACAATGAATGATGAGATATGGAGGATGGACTCCGGAGCCAAGTCGTGGAATTCGAGCCCATAGTAAAACATGAGCCCCCTCACGAAGGGATCCGCCGGGAAGCCTAAACCCTGACGGAGGTGAGACACGAACATGACGCTCTCGCCAGGCTCGGGAGTTGGGATAACTTGCCCTCGGGCAGGCAGCCTATGCGAAATCTCGTAGGTTAAGTACCTGGCGTCTCTCAGCTTTAGCACGTCCTCTTCCGTGACGGAGGAAGGCATCCACCGGCATCGTTGGTCAGGACCGGACATTGTCGAAGATCGAAGGTACCCGAATTTGGAGCCCTGGGTGTTGGAACTCGGGGAGAGGGGCGGATTCGATAGAGGATTGAATAAAAAGAACGGGCCTTGGTCTCATTATAAAGAGGAAGAATACCAAGAGCTGTCCCCATGACCGTTTGGAACCCGCCTTCGATGGAGGGGGCGTGGTGACGGGCGCGGTTGGGTTACCCACGTCCGTATTGATGGGAATCCCGGAATAAGGGGAACACGATCTCTGCTTCGACAAGACGTGCCAAGGAAACCACCTCGCTAAACGCGCTGAGATGGAACAATAAAAACAATTTGAAGGCTTGGTAGTGGTGTGACGTTACGCCACAAAATACGTCAGCAGATTGAACTTGTGTAATATTATTCTCTCTACGGTTGTATGTGGAATTTATTTTGCAGAGCCAGACACTATCCTGGTGTTCACAATCTTTTATAAATTATTCGGAGGAGGAACCCGCCTTGCAATGCCGAAGACAACATGCGCGTCGGACTCGTCGTCATTGAAGCCTGGTTCAGGGGCTACCGAGGGAGTTCCGGACTAGGGGGTGTCCGGATAGCCGAACTATCATCATCGGCCGGACTCCAAGACTATGAAGATACAAGATTGAAGACTTCGTCCCGTGTCCGGATGGGACTTTCCTTGGCGTGGAAGGCAAGCTTGGCGATACGGATATGTAGATCTCCTACCATTGTAACCGACTCTGTGTAACCCTAGCCCTCTCCAGTGTCTATATAAACCGGATGGCTTTACTCCATAGGACGAACAACAATCATACCATAGGCTAGCTTCTAGGGTTTAGCCTCCTTGATCTCATGGTAGATCTACTCTTGTAACCCACATCATCAATATTAATCAAGCAGGACGTAGGGTTTTACCTCCATCAAGAGGGCCCGAACCTGGGTAAAAACATCGTGTCCCTCGTCTCCTGTTACCATCCACCTAGACACACAGTTCGGGACCCCCTACCCGAGATCCGCCAGTTTTGACACCGACAACCGGCTTCTCTTCCGGTGCATCGTGCCCATGATTTGTGTCTATGCCGTGGAGTACCACTTGCCACAGCGCGTTGCCGCACAATTTGGTAAGGCGCAACACAAACCACCAGCCGGCCACGATACCGGTGGCTATGACCTACACCAGTGAGTACCACAAGCCGTCCTCATCGATTCTAAATTCTTGTTTTGATGTTTTACATTCATACAAGAAGGATGTTTTACATTCTTTCTTACGCATTGCAGGATGAGCAGGAAGAATAATCAATCAATCACGGATTGGGAAGACGAACATGTGAAATACGTGCAGGAATGGAACGAGTGGAAAGGACGCAAAGACACGGAGAGGAGAGTGATTGACTGGGACGACTACGAGGATCCCATGTTGTGGTACGATGATGGCATCAAGCATCGTCTGCGTCTGAGGCCCCAGTGGACGACAACAGATGCCGAAGACCTATTCGATGACTGCTCCGAGAATGAAGCCTACAACGAAAGCATGAGAGAGCTTCAAGGCGGGTTTAGGGAGTACGAACCCCTCATGAACAGAGTGGTAAGTTGTTTTTACCTCTTTTGAACCGATAGTTGGATGAAATCAGCTTTTAGTGCTACTGACTCATTTTATTACTTTACAGTCTTCGGAGCTGAACAAAAGCATTTTCAAGCCTCTGATGTGCTTAGTGCTATCCCTGGGACTCGAGCTAGTGAGAACAAGTTGAGGGAAACAGTGAAGGTAATATGGAGTTCATTTTCTTAAGTTCATTAGTAGATATTGGACATTGCAGAAGTTCACATTGTTTCGTTATCATTGCAGAAATACGTCAACAATGCACGCCGGCTTGTGGGCCTTCTTGGGTGCGCTACAAACACCGAGGATGTTTTTCCTCCTGCACCGATGCATAGCCTTGCTTCATCGAGCCATGCAGCCTCGTCGTCTAGGGCGGTTCGAGATGACGAGGAGGAGAGGAGGACGATGATGATGAAGAGGAAGATGAAGAAGAGGGCGTAGAAGAAGAACATGGTGAGGAAGAGGACGATGAGGAGGAGGAGTAGTACGATGATGATGACGGACCTCCAGCAACTCGGCCAACCCAGCGTGAGAAGAGGAATGTGCCAAAGAATGATTGGAAGAGTCCATCCCCGTTTTAGAAAGCACGTCCTACCGTACCCAAGAAGACGGCGGCCGAGAAGCGATCCAAGGATAACAAGGACCGAACGTCGAAGAGGGGAAGGAAGGACTGAAGTTGCTGCCGTGTCATTGAACTAAAAACTTGCATATTTGCTTCATGAACTGTATGGATTTGCTCGTGAAACTATTTTCTTAATTTTCTATGTATAACTTGGTGAAAAACTTTATGGATGTCTATTAGCTATGTATCCAACCTACCTTATTTATAGATTTCTGGTGTGTGCTTTATATATCATACATTGTGTGCTTCATATATCATACATATGCTGTTTAAATGCTGTCTGCCAAAAATTGAAGACAAAAGAAGTTAGAAGGTGCCAAAAATGTGTTGGGGAACGTTGTAGAAAATTAAAATTTTCCTACGGTTTCACCAAGATCCATCTATGAGTTCATCTAAGCAACAAGTCATGGGAGAGAGATTGCATCTACATACCACTTGTAGATCGCGTGCGGAAGCGTTCAAGGGAACGGGGATGATGGAGTCGTACTCGCCGTGATCCAAATCACCGATGACCAAGTGCTGAACGGACAGCACCTCCGCGTTCAATACTCGTATGGAACGGACGACGTCTCCTCCTTCTTGATCCAGCAAGGGGAAAGGAGAGGTTGAGGAAGAAGGCTCCAGCAGCAGCACGACGGTGTGATGATGGTGGAGAGGCAGTACTCCGAAAGGGCTTCGCCAAGCACTCAACGAAGGAGGAGAGGTGTTGGGGAGGGGAGGGGTTGCGCCTTGGATCAGGTGTTCAGCCCTCCCCTCGCCCCTCTATTTATAGGGGAAGGGGGAAGGGGGCCGGCCCCCTCTAGATGAGATCTAGAGGGGGGGGGGGCAGGGAGGGGGGCTTGCCCCCCAAGCAAGGGGGGCGCCCCCACTAGGGTTCCCCCCCCCAACCCTAGGCGTATGGGCCCAAGGGGGGGCGCCCAGCCCACCAGGGGCTGGTTCCCTGCCCCTTACGGCTCATGTGGCCCTCCAAGAGGGGTGGCCCCTCCCGGTGGACCCCCGGAACCCCTCCGGTGGCCCCGGTACAATACCGATATGCCCCCGAAACTTTCCGGTGTCCGTATGACAACTTCCCATATATAAATCTTCACCTCCGGACCATTCCGGGACTCCTCGTGACGTCCGGGATCTCATCCGGGACTCCGAACAACATTGGGTAATCACATACAAGTCTTCCTAATAACCCTAGCGTCACCGAAGCTTAAGTGTGTAGACCCTACGGGTTCGGGAGACATGCAGACATGACCGAGACGGCTCTCCGGTCAATAACCAACAGCGAGATCTAGATACCCATGTTGGCTCCCACATGCTCCTCGATGATGTCATCGGATGAACCACGATGTCGAGGATTCAATCAACCCCGTATACTATTCCCTTTGTCAATCGGTACGTTACTTGCCCGAGACTCGATCATCGGTATCCCAATACCTCGTTCAGTCTCGTTACCGGCAAGTCACTTTACTCGTACAGTAATGCATGATCCTGTGACCAGACACTTGGTCACTTTGAGCTCATAATGATGATGCACTACTGAGTGGGCCCAGTGATACCTCTCCGTCATACGGAGTGACAAATCCCAGTCTCGAGCCGTGTCAACCCAACAGACACTTTCGGAGATACCTGTAGTGCACCTTTATAGTCACCCAGTTACGTTGTGACGTTTGGTACACCCAAAGCACTCCTACGGTATCCGGGAGTTACACGATCTCATGGTCTAAGGAAAAGATACTTGACATTGGAAAAGCTCTAGCAAAAGGAACTACACGATCTTGTGCTATGCTTAGGATTGGGTCTTGTCCATCACGTCATTCTCCTAATGACGTGATCCTGTTGTCAATGACATCTAATGTCCATAGTCAGGAAACCATGACTATCTGTTGACCAACGAGCTAGTCAACTAGAGGCTTACTAGGGACGTATTGTGGTCTATGTATTCACACGTGTATTACGATTTCCGGATAATACAATTATAGCATGAATAAAAGACAATTATCATGAACAAGGAAATATAATAATAATCCTTTTATTATTGCCTCTAGGGCATATTTCCAACAGTCTCCCACTTGCACTAGAGTCAATAATCTAGTTACATTGTGATGAATCGAACACCCATAGAGTTATGGTGTTGATCATGTTTTGCTCGCGAGAGAGGTTTAGTCAACGGATCTGCGACATTTAGATCCGTATGTACTTTGCAAATATCTATGTCTCCATCTTGAACATTTTCACGGATGGAGTTGAAGCGACGCTTGATGTGCCTAGTCTTCTTCTAAAACCTGGGCTCCTTGGCAAGGGCAATAGCTCCAGTGTTGTCACAGAAGAGTTTGATCGGCCCCTACACATTGGGTATGACTCCTAGGTCGGTGATGAACTCCTTCACCCAAATTGCTTCATGCGCTGCCTCCGAGGCTGCCATGTACTCTGCTTCACATGTAGATCCCGCCACGACGCTCTGCTTGCAGCTGCACCAGCTTACTGCTCCACCATTCAACATATACACATATCCGGTTTGTGACTTAGAGTCATCCAGATCTGTGTCGAAGCTAGCGTCGATGTAACCCTTTACGAAGAGCTCTTCGTCACCTCCATAAACGAGAAACATGTCCTTTGTCCTTTTCAGGTACTTCAGGATATTCTTGACCGCTGTCCAGTGTTCCTTGCCGGGATTACTTTGGTACCTTCCTACCAAACTTAAGGCAAGGTTTACATCAGGTCTGGTACACAGCCTGGCATACATAATAGATCGTATGGCTGAGGCATAGGGGATGACGCTCATCTCTTCTTTATCTTTTGCTGTGGTTGGGCATTGAGCCAAGCTCAATCTCACACCTTGCAGTACAGGCAAGAACCCTTTCTTGGACTGATCCATTTTGAACTTCTTCAAAATCTTGCCGATAACCCTTAGCGACAAGTCGAGCTTTACAGATGGTGACATTACCATCAGCGTCCGTCTTCTTCTTAAAGATCCATTTATTTTCTATCGCTCGCCGATCATCGGGCAAGTCAGTCAAAGTCCATACTTTGTTTTCATACATGGATTCTATCTCGGATTTCATGGCTTCTAGCCATTTGTTGGAATCTGGGCCCGCCATCGCTTCTTCATAGTTCGAAGGTTCACCGTTGTCTAACAACATGATTTCCAGGACAGGGTTGCCATACCACTCTGGTGTGGAACGTGTCCTTGTGGACCTACGAAGTTCAGTAGCAACTTGATCAGAAGTACCTTGATCATCATCATTAATTTCCTCTCCATTCGGTGTAGGCACCATAGGAACGTTTTCCTGAGCTGCACTACTTTCCGGTTCAAGAGGTAGTACTTCATCGAGTTCTACTTTCCTCCCACTTACTCCTTTCGACAGAAACTCTTTTTCCAGAAAGGATCCGTTCTTGGCAACAAAGATCTTGCCTTCAGATCTTAATTAGAAGGTATACCCAATGGTTTCCTTAGGGTATCCTATGAAGACGCATTTCTCCGACTTGGGTTCGAGCTTTTCAGGTTGAAGTTTCTTGACATAAGCATCGCATCCCCAAACTTTTAGAAACGACAGCTTAGGTTTCTTCCCAAACCATAATTCATACGGTGTCGTCTCAACGGATTTAGAAGGTGCCCTATTTAAAGTGAATGTAGCTGTCTCTAGAGCGTATCCCCAAAATGATAGCGGTAAATCGGTAAGAGACATCATAGATCGCACCATATCCAATAGAGTGCGATTACGATGTTCGGACACACCGTTACGCTGAGGTGTTCCAGGCGGCATGAGTTGTGAAACGATTCCACATTTTCTTAAGTGTGTACCAAATTCGTGACTTAAATATTCTCCTCCACGATCCGATCGTAAGAACTTTATCTTTCGGTCACGTTGATTCTCTACTTCATTCTGAAATTCCTTGAACTTTTCAAAGGTCTCAGACTTGTGTTTCATCAAGTATACATACCCATATCTACTCAAGTCATCGGTGAGAGTGAGAACATAACGATATCCTCCGCGAGCCTCAATGCTCATTGGACCACACACATCAGTATGTATGATTTCCAATAAGTTGGTTGCTCGCTCCATTGTTCCGGAGAACGGGGTCTTGGTCATTTTGCCCATGAGGCATGGTTCGCATGTGTCAAATGATTCATAATCTAGAGACTCTAAAAGTCCATCAGCATGGAGCTTCTTCATGCGCTTGACACCAATGTGACCAAGGCGGCAGTGCCACAAGTATGTGGGACTATCGTTATCAACTTTACATCTTTTGGTATTCACACTATGAATATGTGTAACATTACATTCGAGACTCATTAAGAATAAACCATTGACCGTCGGGGCATGACCATAAAACATATCTCTTATATAAATAGAACAACCATTATTCTCGGATTTAAATGAGTAGCCGTCTCGTATCAAACGAGATCCAGATACAATGTTCATGCTCAAACTTGGCACTAAATAACAATTATTGAGGTTTAAAACTAATCCCGTAGGTAAATGTAGAGGTAGCGTGCCGACGGCGATCACATCGACCTTGGAACCATTCCCGATGCGCATCGTCACCTCGTCCTTCGCCAGGCTCCGCTTATTCCGCAGCTCCTGCTGTGAGTTACAAATGTGAGCAACTGCACCGGTGTCAAATACCCAGGAGTTACTACGAGTACTGGTAAGTTACACATCAATTACATGTATATCAAATATACCTTTAGTGTTGCCGGACTTCTTGTCCGCTAAGTATTTGGGGCAGTTCCGCTTCCAGTGACCCTTCCCCTTGCAATAAAAGCACTCAGTCTCAGGCTTGGGTCCATTCTTTGACTTCTTCCCGGCAACTGGCTTACCGGGCGCGGCAACATCTTTGCCGTCCTTCTTGAAGTTCTTCTTACCCTTGCTCTTCTTGAACTTAGTGGTCTTATTGACCATCAACACTTGATGTTCTTTCTTGATTTCAACCTCTGCTGACTTCAGCATTGAGAATACTTCAGGAATGGTCTTCACCATCCCCTGCATATTGTAGTTCAACACAAAGCTCTTGTAGCTCGGTGGGAGCGACTGAAGGATTCTGTCAATGACCGCCTCTTCCGGGAGGTTGATCTCCAGCTGGGACAGGCGGTTGTGCAACCCAGACATTTTGAGTATGTGCTCACTGACAGAACTGTTTTCCTCCATCTTACAACTATAGAACTTGTCGGAGACTTCATATCTCTCGACCCGGGCATGAGCTTGGAAAACCATTTTCAGCTCCTCGAACATCTCATATGCTCCGTGCTTCTCAAAATGCTTTTGGAGCCCCGGTTCTAAGCTGTAAAGCATGCCGCACTGAACGAGGGAGTAATCATCAGCACGTGATTGCCAAGTGTTCATAATGTCTTGGTTCTCTGGGATGGGTGCTTCACCAAGTGGTGCATCTAGGACATAATCTTTCTTGGCTGCTATGAGGATGATCCTCAGGTTCCGGACCCAGTTCGAATAGTTGCTGCCATAATCTTTCAGCTTGGTTTTCTCTAGGAACGCGTTGAAGTTCATGTTGACATGAGCGTTGGCCATTTGATCTACAAGACATATTTTGCAAAAGTTTTAGACTAAGCTCATGATAATTAAGTTCATCTAATCAAATTATTTAATGAACTCCCACTCAGATTAGACATCCCTCTAGTCATCTAAGTGTTACACGATCCGAGTCGACTAGGCCGTGTCCGATCATCACGTGAGACGGACTAGTCATCATCGGTGAACATCTCCATGTTGATCGTATCTTCCATACGACTCATGTTCGACCTTTCGGTCTCTGTGTTCTGGGGCCATGTCTCTACATGCTAGGCTCGTCAAGTTAACCCTAAGTGTTCTGCATGTGTAAATCTGTCTTACACCCGTTGTATGTGAACGTAAGGATCTATCACACCCGATCATCACGTGGTGCTTCGAAACGACGAACTTTAGCAACGGTGCACAGTTAGGGGGAACACTTTCTTGAAATTATTATAAGGGATCATCTTATTTACTACCGCCATTCTAAGTAAACAAGATGCATAAAACATAATAAACATCACATGCAATTATATATTAGTGACATGATATGGCCAATATCATATAGCTCCTTCGATCTCCATCTTCGGGGCTCCATGATCATCTTCGTCACCGGCATGACACCATGATCTCCATCATCATGATCTCCATCATTGTGTCTTCATGAAGTTGTCACGCCAACGACTACTTCTACTTCTATGGCTAACGCGTTTAGCAATAAAGTAAAGTAATTTACATGGCATTCTTCAATGACACGCAGGTCATACAAAAAATAAAGACAACTCCTATGGCTCCTGCCGGTTGTCATACTCATCGACATGCAAGTCGTGATTCCTATTACAAGAACATGATCTCATACATCCTAATATATCATTCATCATTCATCACAACTTCTGGCCATATCACATCACATGACAATTGCTGCAAAAACAAGTTAGACGTCCTCTAATTGTTGTTGCATCTTTTACGTGGCTGCAATTGGGTTCTAGCAAGAACATTTTCTTACCTACGAATAACCACAACGTGATTTCGTCAACTTCTATTTACCGTTCATAAGGACCCTTTTCATCTAATCCGCTCCAACTAAAGTAGGAGAGACAGACACCCGCTAGCCACCTTATGCAACTAGTGCATGTCAGTCGGTGGAACCTGTATCACGTAAGCATACGTGTAAGGTCGGTCCGGGCCGCTTCATCCCACAATACCGCTAAATCAAGAAAAAACTAGTAGCGGCAAGCAAGCTGACAAGATCTACGCCCACAACAAAATTGTGTTCTACTCGTGCAATAGAGAACTACGCATAGACCTAGCTCATGATGCCACTGTTGGGGAACGTTGCAGAAAATTAAAAATTTTCCTACGGTTTCACCAAGATCCATCTATGAGTTCATCTAAGCAACGAGTCATGGGAGAGAGATTGCATCTACATACCACTTGTAGATCGTGTGCGGAAGCGTTCAAGGGAACAGGGATGATGGAGTCGTACTCGCCGTGATCCAAATCACCGATGACCAAGTGCTGAACGGACAGCACCTCCGCGTTCAACACACGTACGGAACGGACGACGTCTCCTCCTTCTTGATCCAGCAAGGGGAAAGGAGAGGTTGAGGAAGAAGGCTCCAGCAGTAGCACGACGGCGTGATGATGGTGGAGAGGCAGTACTCCGACAGGGCTTCGCCAAGCACTCAACGGAGGAGGAGAGGTGTTGGGGAGGGGAGGGGCTGCGGCTTGGATCAAGTGTTCAGCCCTCCCCTCGCCCCTCTATTTATAGGGGAAGGGGGAAGGGGCCGGCCCCCTCTAGATGAGATCTAGAGGGGGGGGGGCAGGGAGGGGGGCTTGCCCCCCAAGCAAGGGGGCGCCCCCACTAGGGTCCCCCCCAACCCTAGGCGCATGGGCCCAAGGGGAGGCGCGCCCAGCCCACCAGGGGCTGGTTCCCTGCCCCTTGCGGATCATGTGGCCCTCCGAGAGGGGTGGCCCCTCCCGGTGGACCCCCGGAACCCCTCCGGTGGCCCCAGTACAATACCGATATGCCCCCGAAACTTTCCGGTGTCCGTATGACAACTTCCCATATATAAATCTTCACCTCCGGACCATTCCGGGACTCCTCGTGACGTCCGGGATCTCATCCGGGACTCTGAACAACATTCGATAATCACATACAAGTCTTCCTAATAACCCTAGCGTCACCGAACCTTAAGTGTGTAGACCCTACGGGTTCGGGAGACATGCAGACATGACCGAGACGGCTCTCCGGTCAATAACCAATAGCGGGATCAGGATACCCATGTTGGCTCCCACATGCTCCTCGATGATGTCATCGGATGAACCACGATGTCGAGGATTCAATCAACCCCGTATACTATTCCCTTTGTCAATCGGTACGTTACTTGCCCGAGACTCGATCGTCGGTATCCCAATACCCCGTTCAGTCTCGTTACCGGCAAGTCACTTTACTCGTACCGTAATGCATGATCCCGTGACCAGACACTTGGTCACTTTGAGCTCATAATGATGATGCACTACCGAGTGGGCCCAGTGATACCTCTCCCTCATACGGAGTGACAAATCCCAGTCTCGATCCGTGTCAACCCAACAGACACTTTCGGAGATACCTGTAGTGCACCTTTATAGTCACCCAGTTACGTTGTGACGTTTGGTACACCCAAAGCACTCCTACGGTATCCGGGAGTTACACGATCTCATGGTCTAAGGAAAAGATACTTGACATTGGAAAAGCTCTAGCAAAACGAACTACATGATCTTGTGCTATGCTTAGGATTGGGTGTTGTCCATCACGTCATTCTCCTAATGACGTGATCTTGTTGTCAATGACATCTAATGTCCATAGTCAGGAAACCATGACTATCTGTTGACCAACGAGCTAGTCAACTAGAGGCTTACTAGGGACGTATTGTGGTTTATGTATTCACACGTGTATTACAATTTCCGGATAATACAATTATAGCATGAATAAAAGACAATTATCATGAACAAGGAAATATAATAATAATCCTTTTATTATTGCCTCTAGGGCATATTTCCAACAGTCTCCCACTTGCACTAGAGTCAATAATCTAGTTACATTGTGATGAATCGAACACCCATAGAGTTCTGGTGTTGATCATGTTTTGCTCGCGAGAGAGGTTTAGTCAACGGATCTGCGACATTTAGATCCGTATGTACTTTGCAAATATCTATGTCTCCATCTTGAACATTTTCACAGATGGAGTTGAAGCGACGCTTGATGTGCCTGGTCTTCTTGTGAAACCTGGGCTCCTTGGCAAGGGCAATAGCTCCAGTGTTGTCACAGAAGAGTTTGATCGGCCCCGACGCATTGGGTATGACTCCTAGGTCGGTGATGAACTCCTTCACCCAAATTGCTTCATGCGCTGCCTCCGAGGCTGCCATGTACTCCGCTTTACATGTAGATCCCGCCATGACGCTCTGCTTGCAGTTGCACCAGCTTACTGCTCCACCATTCAACATATACACGTATCCGGTTTGTGACTTAGAGTCATCCAGATCTGTGTCGAAGCTAGCGCCGACGTAACCCTTTACGACGAGCTCTTAGTCACCTCCATAAACGAGAAACATGTCCTTTGTCTTTTTCAGGTACTTCAGGATATTCTTGACCGCTGTCCAGTGTTCCTTGCCGGGATTACTTTGGTACCTTCCTACCAAACTTACGGCAAGGTTTACATCAGGTCTGGTACACAGCATGGCATACATAATAGATCCTATGGCTGATGCATAGGGGATGACGCTCATCTCTTCTTTATATTTTGCCGTGGTCGGGCATTGAGCCAAGCTCAATCTCACACCTTGCAGTACAGGCAAGAACCCTTTCTTGGACTGATCCATTTTGAACTTCTTCAAAATCTTATCAAGGTATGTGCTTTGTGAAAGACTTATGAGGCGTCTCGATCTATCCCTATAGATCTTGATGCCTAATATGTAAGCAGCTTCTCCAAGGTCCTTCATTGAAAAACACTTATTCAAGTAGGCCTTAATGCTGTCCAAGAATTCTATATCATTTCCCATCAAAAGTATGTCATCTACATATAATATGAGAAATGCTACAGCGCTCCCACTCACTTTCTTGTAAACGCAAGCTTCTCCATAAGTCTTCATAAACACAAACGCTTTGATCATCTCATCAAAGCGAATGTTCCAACTCCGAGATGCTTGCACCAACCCATAAATGGATCGCTGGAGCCTGCATACTTTGTTAGCATTCTTAGGATCGACAAAACCTTCCGGTTGCATCATATACAGTTCTTCCTTAAGTTGCCCGTTAAGGAATGCCATTTTGACGTCCATCTTCCATATCTCATAATCATAGTATGCGGCAATTGCTAACATGATTCGGACGGACTTAAGCTTCGCTACGGGAGAGAAAGTCTCATCGTAGTCAATCCCTTGAACTTGCCGATAACCCTTAGTGACAAGTCGAGCTTTACAGATGGTGACATTGCCATCAGCGTCCGTCTTCTTCTTAAAGATCCATTTATTTTCTATCGCTCGCCGATCATCGGGCAAGTCAGTCAAAGTCCAAACTTTGTTTTCATACATGGATTCTATCTCGGATTTCATGGCTTCTAGCCATTTGTTGGAATCTGGGCCCGCCATCGCTTCTTCATAGTTCGAAGGTTCACCATTGTCTAACAACATGATTTCCAGGATAGGGTTGCCATACCACTCTGGTGTGGAACGTGTCCTTGTGGACCTACGAAGTTCAGTAGCAACTTGATCAGAAGTACCTTGATCATCATCATTAATTTCCTCTCCATTCGGTGTAGGCACCAGAGGAACGTTTTCCTGAGCTGCACTACTTTCCGGTTCAAGAGGTAGTACTTCATCGAGTTCTACTTTCCTCCCACTTACTCCTTTCGAGAGAAACTCTTTTTCCAGAAAGGATCCGTTCTTGGCAACGAAGATCTTGCCTTCAGATCTTAAGTAGAAGGTATACCCAATGGTTTCCTTAGGGTATCCTATGAAGACGCATTTCTCCGACTTGGGTTCGAGCTTTTCAGGTTGAAGTTTCTTGACATAAGCATCGCATCCCCAAACTTTTAGAAACGACAGCTTAGGTTTCTTCCCAAACCATAATTCATACGGTGTCGTCTCAACGGATTTAGAAGGTGCCCTATTTAAAGTGAATGTAGCTGTCTCTAGAGCGTATCCCCAAAATGATAGCGGTAAATTGGTAAGAGACATCATAGATCGCACCATATCCAATAGAATGCGATTACGACGTTCGGACACACCATTACGCTGAGGTGTTCCAGGCGGCGTGAGTTGTGAAACGATTCCACATTTTCTTAAGTGTGTACCAAATTCGTGACTTAAATATTCTCCTCCACGATCCGATCGTAAGAACTTTATCTTTCAGTCACGTTGATTCTCTACTTCATTCTGAAATTCCTTGAACTTTTCAAAGGTCTCAGACTTGTGTTTCATCAAGTATACATACCCATATCTACTCAAGTCATCGGTGAGAGTGAGAACATAACGATATCCTCCGCGAGCCTCAACGCTCATTGGACCACACACATCAGTATGTATGATTTCCAATAAGTTGGTTGCTCGCTCCATTGTTCCGGAGAACGGGGTCTTGGTCATTTTGCCCATGAGGCATGGTTCGCATGTGTCAAATGATTCATAATCTAGAGACTCTAAAAGTCCATCAGCATGGAGCTTCTTCATGCGCTTGACACCAATGTGACTAAAGGGCAGTGCCACCAGTATGTGGGACTATCGTTATCAACTTTACATCTTTTGGTATCCACACTATGAATATGTGTAACATTATGTTCGAGATTCATTAAGAATAAACCATTGACCATCGGGGCATGACCATAAAACATATCTCTCATATAAATAGAACAACCATTATTCTCGGATTTAAATGAGTAGCCATCTCGTACTAAACGAGATCCAGATACAATGTTCATGCTCAAACTTGGCACTAAATAACAATTATTGAGGTTTAAAACTAATCCCGTAGGTAAATGTAGAGGTAGCGTGCCGACGGCGATCACATCGACCTTGGAACCATTCCCGACGCGCATCGTCACCTCGTCCTTCGCCAGTCTCCGCTTATTCCGCAGCTCCTGCTGTGAGTTACAAAGTTGAGCAACGGCACCGGTATCAAATACCCAGGATTTACTACGAGTACTGGTAAGGTACACATCAATTACATGTAGATCAAATATACCTCTAGTTTTGCCGGCCTTCTTATTCGCTAAGTATTTGAGGCAGTTCCGCTTCCAGTGACCCTTCCCCTTGCAATAAAAGCACTCAGTCTCAGGCTTGGGTCCATTCTTTGACTTCTTCCCGGCAACTGGCTTACCGGGCGCAGCAACATCTTTGCCGTCCTTCTTGAAGTTCTTCTTACCCTTGCTCTTCTTGAACTTAGTGGTCTTATTGACCATCAACACTTGATGTTCTTTCTTGATTTCAACCTCTGCTGACTTCAGCATTGAGAATACTTCAGGAATGGTCTTCACCATCCCCTGCATATTGTAGTTCAACACAAAGCTCTTTTAGCTCGGTGGGAGCGACTGAAGGATTCTGTCAATGACCGCCTCTTCCGGTAGGTTGATCTCCAGCCGGGACAGGCGGTTGTGCAACCCAGACATTTTGAGTATGTGCTCACTGACAGAACTGTTTTCCTCCATCTTACAACTATAGAACTTGTCAGAGACTTCATATCTCTCGACCCGGGCATGTGCTTGGAAAACCATTTTCAGCTCCTCGAACATCTCATATGCTCCGTGCTTCTCAAAACGCTTTTGGAGCCCCGGTTCTAAGCTGTAAAGCATGCCGCACTGAACGAGGGAGTAATCATCAGCACGTGATTGCCAAGTGTTCATAACGTCTTGGTTCTCTGGGATGGGTGCTTCACCTAACGGTGCATCTAGGACATAATCTTTCTTGGCTGCTATGAGGATGATCCTCAGGTTCCGGACCCAGTCCGAATAGTTGCTGCCATCATCTTCCAGCTTGGTTTTCTCTGAGAACGCGTTGAAGTTCATGTTGACATGAGCATTGTCCATTTGATCTACAAGACATATTTTGCAAAAGTTTTAGACTAAGTTCATGATAATTAAGTTCATCTAATCAAATTATTTAATGAACTCCCACTCAGATTAGACATCCCTCTAGTCATCTAAGTGTTACACGATCCGAGTCGACTAGGCCGTGTCCGATCATCACGTGAGACGGACTAGTCATCATCGGTGAACATCTCCATGTTGATCGTATCTTCCATACGACTCATGTTCGACCTTCCGGTCTCTGTGTTCCGAGGCCATGTCTCTACATGCTAGGCTCATCAAGTTAACCCTAAGTGTTCTGCATGTGTAAATCTGTCTTATAACCGTTGTATGTGAACGTAAGGATCTATCACACCCGATCATCACGTGGTGCTTCGAAATGACGAACTTTAGCAACGGTGCACAGTTAGGGGGAACACTTTCTTGAAATTATTATAAGGGATCATCTTATTTACTACCGCCATTCTAAGTAAACAAGATGCATAAAACATAATAAACATCACATGCAATTATATAGTAGTGACATGATATGGCCAATATCATATAGCTCCTTCGATCTCCATCTTCGGGGCTCCATGATCATCTTCGTCACCGGCATGACACCATGATCTCCATCATCATGATCTCCATCATTGTGTCTTCATGAAGTTGTCACGCCAACGACTACTTCTACTTCTATGGCTAACGCGTTTAGCAATAAAGTAAAGTAATTTACATGGCGTTCTTCAATGACACGCAGGTCATACAAAAAATAAAGACAACTCCTATGGCTCCTGCCAGTTGTCATACTCATCGACATGCAAGTCGTGATTCCTATTACAAGAACATGATCTCATACATCACAATATATCATTCATCATTCATCACAACTTCTGGCCATATCACATCACATGACAATTGCTGCAAAAACAAGTTAGACGTCCTCTAATTGTTGTTGCATCTTTTACGTGGCTGCAATTGGGTTCTAGCAAGAACGTTTTCCTACCTACGAATAACCACAATGTGATTTTGTCAACTTCTATTTACCGTTCATAAGGACCCTTTTCATCTAATCCGCTCCAACTAAAGTAGGAGAGACAGACACCCGCTAGCCACCTTATGCAACTAGTGCATGTCAGTCGGTGGAACCTGTATCACGTAAGCGTACGTGTAAGGTCGGTCCGGGCTGCTTCATCCCACAATACCGCTGAAGCAAGAAAAGACTAGTAGCGGCAAGAAAGTAGACAAGATCTACGCCCACAACAAAATTGTGTTCTACTCGTGCAATAGAGAACTACGCATAGACCTAGCTCATGATGCCACTGTTGGGGAACGTTGCAGAAAATTAAATTTTTTCCTACGGTTTCACCAAGATCCATCTATGAGTTCATCTAAGAAACGAGTCATGGGAGAGAGATTGCATCTACATACCGCTTGTAGATCTTGTGCGGAAGCGTTCAAGGGAACGGGGATGATGGAGTCGTACTCGCCGTGATCCAAATCACCGATGACCAAGTGCTGAACGGACAGCACCTCCGCGTTCAACACACGTACGGAACGGATGATGTCTCCTCCTTCTTGATCCAGCAAGGGGAAAGGAGAGTTTGAGGAAGAAGGCTCCAGCAGCAGCACGGCGGCGTGATGATGGTGGAGAGGCAGTACTCCGACAGGGCTTCGCCAAGCACTCAACGGAGGAGGAGAGGTGTTGGGGAGGGGAGGGGCTGCGCCTTGGATCAGGTGTTCAGCCCTCCCCTCGCCCCTCTATTTATAGGGGAAGGGGGAAGGGGGCCGGCCCCCTCTAGATGAGATCTAGAGGGGGGGGGGCGGCCAGGGAGGGGGGCTTGCCCCCCAAGCAAGGGGGGCGCCCCCACTAGGGTTCCCCCCCCCAACCCTAGGCGTATGGGCCCAAGGGGGGGGGGCGCCCAGCCCACCAGGGGCTGGTTCCCTGCCCCTTGCGGCTCATGTGGCCCTCCGAGAGGGGTGGCCCCTCCTGGTGGACCCCCGAAACCCCTCCGGTGGCCCCGGTACAATACCGATATGCCCCCGAAACTTTCCGGTGTCCGTATGACAACTTCCCATATATAAATCTTCATGTCCGGACCATTCCGGGACTCCTCGTGATGTCCGGGATCTCATCCGGGACTCCGAACAACATTCGGTAATCACATACAAGTCTTCCTAATAACCCTAGCGTCACCGAACCTTAAGTGTGTAGACCCTACGGGTTCGGGAGACATGCAGACATGACCGAGACAGCTCTCTGGTCAATAACCAACAGCGGGATCTGGATACCCATGTTGGCTCCCACATGCTCCTCGATGATGTCATCGGATGAACCACGATGTCGAGGATTCAATCAACCCCGTATACTATTCCCTTTGTCAATCGGTACGTTACTTGCCCGAGACTCGATCGTCGGTATCCCAATACCTCGTTCAGTCTCGTTACCGGCAAGTCACTTTACTCATACCGTAATGCATGATTCCGTGACCAGACACTTGGTCACTTTGAGCTCATAATGATGATGCACTACCGAGTGGGCCCAGTGATACCTCTCCGTCATACGGAGTGACAAATCCCAGTCTCTATCCGTGTCAACCCAACAGACACTTTCGGAGATACCTGTAGTGCACCTATATAGTCACCCAGTTACGTTGTGATGTTTGGTACACCCAAAGCACTCCTACGGTATCCGGGAGTTACACGATCTCATGGTCTAAGGAAAAGATACTTGACATTGGAAAAGCTCTAGCAAAACGAAGTACACGATCTTGTGCTATGCTTAGGATTGAGTCTTGTCCATCACGTCATTCTCCTAATGACGTGATCCTGTTGTCAATGACATCTAATGTCCATAGTCAGGAAACCATGACTATCTGTTGACCAACGAGCTAGTCAACTAGAGGCTTACTAGGGACGTATTGTGGTCTATGTATTCACACGTGTATTATGATTTCCGGATAATACAATTATAGCATGAATAAAAGACAATTATCATGAACAAGGAAATATAATAATAATCCTTTTATTATTGCCTCTAGGGCATATTTCCAACAGTCTCCCACTTGCACTAGAGTCAATAATCTAGTTACATTGTGATGAATCGAACACCCATAGAGTTCTGGTGTTGATCATGTTTTGCTCACGAGAGAGGTTTAGTCAACAGATCTGCGACATTTAGATCCGTATGTACTTTGCAAATATCTATGTCTCCATCTTGAACATTTTCACGGATGGAGTTGAAGCGACGCTTGATGTGCCTGGTCTTCTTGTGAAACCTGGGCTCCTTGCCAAGGGCAATAGCTCCAGTGTTGTCACAGAAGAGTTTGATCGGCCCCGACGCATTGGGTATGACTCCTAGGTCGGTGATGAACTCCTTCACCCAAATTGCTTCCTGCGCTGCCTTCGAGGCTGCCATGTACTCCGCTTCACATGTAGATCCCGCCACGACGCTCTGCTTGCAGCTGCACCAGCTTACTGCTCCACCATTCAACATATACACGTATACGGTTTGTGACTTAGAGTCATCCAGATCTGTGTCGAAGCTAGCGTCGACGTAACACTTTACGACGAGCTCTTCATCACCTCCATAAACGAGAACCATGTCCTTTGTCCTTTTCAGGTACTTCAGGATATTCTTGACCGCTGTCCAGTGTTCCTTGCCGGGATTACTTTGGTACCTTCCTACCAAACTTATGGCAAGGTTTACATCAGGTCTGGTACACATCATGGCATACATAATAGATCCTATGGCTGAGGCATAGGGGATGATGCTCATCTCTTCTTTATCTTTTGCCGTGGTCGAGCATTGAGCCGAGCTCAATCTCACACCTTGGAGTACAGGCAAGAACCTTTTCTTGGACTGATCCATTTTGAACTTCTTCAAAATCTTATCAAGGTATGTGCTTTGTGAAAGACCTATGAGGCGTCTCGATCTATCCCTATAGATGTTGATGCCTAATATGTAAGCAGCTTCTCCAAGGTCCTTCATTGAAAAACACTTATTCAAGTAGGCCTTAATGCTATCCAAGAATTCTATATCATTTCCCATCAAAAGCATGTCATCTACATATAATATGAGAAATGCTACAGAGCTCCCACTCACTTTCTTGTAAACACAGGCTTCTCCATAAGTCTGCATAAACCCAAACGCTTTGATCATCTCATCAAAGCGAATGTTCCAACTCCGAGATGCTTGCACCAGCCCATAAATGGATCGCTGGAGCCTACATACTTTGTTAGCATTCTTAGGATCGACAAAACCCTCCGGCTGCATCATATACAGTTCTTCCTTAAGATGCCCGTTAAGGAATGCCGTTTTGACGTCCATATGCCATATCTCATAATCATAGTATGCGGCAATTGCTAACATGATTCGGACGGACTTAAGCTTCACTACGGGAGAGAAAGTCTCATCATAGTCAATCCCTTGAACTTGCCGATAACCCTTAGAGACAAGTCGAGCTTTACAGATGGTGACATTGCCATCAGTGTCCGTCTTCTTCTTAAAGATCCATTTATTTTCTATCGCTCGCCGATCATCGGGCAAGTCAGTCAAAGTCCATACTTTGTTTTCATACATGGATTCTATCTCGGATTTCATGGCTTCTAGCCATTTGTTGGAATCTGGGCCCGCCATCGCTTCTTCATAGTTCGAAGGTTCACCATTGTCTAACAACATGATTTCCAGGATAGGGTTGCCATACCACTCTGGTGTGGAACGTGTCCTTGTGGACCTACGAAGTTCAGTAGCAACTTGATCAGAAGTACCTTGATCATCATCATTAATTTCCTCTCCATTTGGTGTAGGCACCACAGGAACGTTTTCCTGAGCTGCACTACTTTCCGGTTCAAGAGGTAGTACTTCATCGAGTTCTACTTTCCTCCCACTTACTCCTTTCGAGAGAAACTCTTTTTCCAGAAAGGATCCGTTCTTGGCAAAAAGATCTTGCCTTCAGATCTTAAGTAGAAGGTATACCCAATGGTTTCCTTCCTATGAAGACGCATTTCTCCGACTTGGGTTCGAGCTTTTCAGGTTGACGTTTCTTGACATAAGCATCGTATCCCCAAACTCTTAGAAACGACAACTTAGGTTTCTTCCCAAACCATAATTCATACGGTGTCGTTTCAACGGATTGAGAAGGTGCCGTATTTAAAGTGAATGTAGCTGTCTCTAGAGCGTATCCCCAAAATGATAGCGGTAAATCGGTAAGAGACATCATAGATCGCACCATATCCAATAGAGTGCGATTACGACATTCGGACACACCGTTACGCTGAGGTGTTCTAGGCGGCGTGAGTTGTGAAACGATTCCACATTTTCTTAAGTGTGTACCAAATTCGTGACTTAAATATTCTCCTCCACGATCCGATTGTAAGAACTTTATCTTTCGGTCACGTTGATTCTCTACTTCATTCTGAAATTCCTTGAACTTTTCAAAGGTCTCAGACTTGTGTTTCATCCAGTATACATACCCATATCTACTCAAGTCATCAGTGAGAGTGAGAACATAACGATATCCTCCGCGAGCCTCAACGCTCATTGGACCACACACATCAGTATGTATGATTTCCAATAAGTTGGTTGCTCGCTCCATTGTTCCGGAGAACGGGGTCTTAGTCATTTTGCCCATGAGGCATGGTTCGCATGTGTCAAATGATTCATAATCTAGAGACTCTGAAAGTCCATCAACATGGAGCTTCTTCATGCGCTTGACACCAATGTGACTAAGGCGGCAGTGCCACAAGTATGTGGGACTATCGTTATCAACTTTACATCTTTTGGTATTCACACTCTGAATATGTGTAACATTACGTTCGAGATTCATTAAGAATAAACCATTGACCATCGGGGCATGACCATAAAACATATCTCTCATATAAATAGAACAACCATTATTCTCGGATTTAAATGAGTAGCCATCTCGTATCAAACGAGATCCAGATACAATGTTCATGCTCAAACTTGGCACTAAATAACAATTATTGAGGTTTAAAACTAATCCCATAGGTAAATGTAGAGGTAGCGTGCCGACGGCGATCACATCGACCTTGGAACCATTCCCGACGCGCATCGTCACCTCGTCCTTCGCCAGTCTCTGCTTATTCCGCAGCACCTTCTGTGAGTTACAAATGTGAGCAACGGCACCGGTATCATATACCCAGGAGTTACTACGAGTACTGGTAAGGTACACATCAATTACATGTATATCAAATATACCTTTAGTGTTGCCGGCCTTCTTGTCCACTAAGTATTTGGGGCAGTTCCGCTTCCAGTGACCCTTCCCCTTGCAATAAAAGAAGTCAGTCTCAGGCTTGGGTCCATTCTTTGACTTCTTCCCGGCAACTGGCTTACCGGGCGCGGCAACATCTTTGCCATCCTTCTTGAAGTTCTTCTTACCCTTGCTCTTCTTGAACTTAGTGGTCTTATTGACCATCAACACTTGATGTTCTTTCTTGATTTCAACCTCTGCTGACTTCAGCATTGAGAATACTTCAGGAATGGTCTTCACCATCCCCTGCATATTGTAGTTCAACACAAAGCTCTTGTAGCTCGGTGGGAGCGACTGAAGGATTCTGTCAATGACCGCCTCTTTCGGGAGGTTGATCTCAAGCCGGGACAGGCGGTTGTGCAACCCAGACATTTTGAGTATGTGCTCACTGACAGAACTGTTTTCCTCCATCTTACAACTATAGAACTTGTCGGAGACTTCATATCTCTCGACCCGGGCATGAGCTTGGAAAACAATTTTCAGCTCCTCAAAACTCTCATATGCTCCATGCTTCTCAAAACACTTTTGGAGCCCCAGTTCTAAGCTGTAAAGCATGCCGCACTGAACGAAGGAGTAATCATCAGCACGTGATTGCCAAGTGTTCATAACGTCTTGGTTCTCTGGGATGGGTGCTTCACCTAGCGGTGCATCTAGGACATAATCTTTCTTGGCTGCTATGAGGATGATCCTCAGGTTCCGGACCCAGTCCGAATAGTTGCTGCCATCATCTTTCAGCTTGGTTTTCTCCAGGAACGCGTTGAAGTTCATGTTGACATGAGCGTTGGCCATTTGATCTACAAGACATATTTTGCAAAAGTTTTAGACTAAGTTCATGATAATTAAGTTCATCTAATCAAATTATTTAATGAACTCCCACTCAGATTAGACATCCCTCTAGTCATCTAAGTGTTACACGATCCGAGTCGACTAGGCCGTGTCCGATCATGACGTGAGACGGACTAGTCATCATCGGTGAACATCTCCATGTTGATCGTATCTTCCATACGACTCATGTTCGACCTTTCGATCTCTGTGTTCCGAGGCCATGTCTCTACATGCTAGGCTCCTCAAGTTAACCCTAAGTGTTCTGCATGTGTAAATCTGTCTTGCACCCGTTGTATGTGAATGTAAGGATCTATCACACCCGATCATCACGTGGTGCTTCGAAACGACGAACTTTAGCAACGGTGCATAGTTAGGGGGAACACTTTCTTGAAATTATTATAAGGGATCATCTTATTTACTACCGCCATTCTAAGTAAACAAGATGCATAAAACATAGTAAACATCACATGCAATTATATAGTAGTGACATGATATGGCCAATATCATATAGCTCCTTCGATCTCCATCTTCGGGGCTCCATGATCATCTTCGTCACCGGCATGACACCATGATCTCCATCATCATGATCTCCATCATTGTGTCTTCATGAAGTTGTCACGCCAACGACTACTTCTACTTCTATAGCTAACGCGTTTAGCAATAAAGTAAAGTAATTTACATGGCGTTCTTCAATGACACACAGGTCATACAAAAAATAAAGACAACTCCTATGGCTCCTGCCGGTTGTCATACTCATCGACATGCAAGTCGTGATTCCTATTACAAGAACATGATCTCATACATCACAATATATCATTCATCATTCATCACAACTTCTGGCCATATCACATCACATGACAATTGCTGCAAAAACAAGTTAGACGTCCTCTAATTGTTGTTGCATCTTTTACGTGGCTGCAATTGGGTTCTAGCAAGAACGTTTTCTTACCTACGAATAACCACAACGTGATTTTGTCAACTTCTATTTACCCGTCATAAGGACCCTTTTCATCTAATCAGCTCCAACTAAAGTAGGAGAGACAGACACCCGCTAGCCACCTTATGCAACTAGTGCATGTCAGTCGGTGGAACCTGTATCACGTAAGTGTACGTGTAAGGTCGGTCCGGGCCGCTTCATCCCACAATACCGCTGAAGCAAGAAAAGACTAGTAGCGGCAAGCAAGTTGACAAGATCTACGCCCACAACAAAATTGTGTTCTACTCGTGCAATAGAGAACTATGCATAGACCTAGCTCATGATGCCACTGTTGGGGAACGTTGCGGAAAATTAAAAATTTTCCTACGGTTTCACCAAGATCCATCTATGAGTTCATCTAAGCAACGAGTCATGGGAGAGAGATTGCATCTACATACCACTTGTAGATCGCGTGCGGAAGCGTTCAAGGGAACGGGGATGATGGAGTCCTACTCGTCGTGATCTAAATCACCGATGACCAAGTGCTGAACAGACAGCACCTCCGCGTTCAACACACGTACGGAACAGACGACGTCTCCTCCTTCTTGATCCAGCAAGGGGAAAGGAGAGGTTGAGGAAGAAGGCTCTAGCAGCAGCACGACGGCGTGATGATGGTGGAGAGGCAGTATTCCGACATGGCTTCGCCAAGCACTCAACGGAGGAGGAGAGGTGTTTGGGAGGGGAGGGGCTGCGCCTTGGATCAGGTGTTCAGCCCACCCCTCGCCCCTCTATTTATAGGGGAAGGGGGAAGGGGGCCGGCCCCCTCTAAATGAGATCTAGAGGGGGGGGGGGCAAGGAGGGGGGCTTGCCCCCCCAAGCAAGGGGGGCGCCCCCACAAGGGTCCCCCCAACCCTAGGAGCATGGGCCCAAGGGGGGGCGCGCCCAGCCCACCAGGGGCTGGTTCCCTGCCCCTTGTGGCTCATGTGGCCCTCCGAGAGGGGTGGCCCCTCCCAGTGGACCCCCGGAACCCCTCCGGTGGCCCCGGTACAATACCGATATGCCCCCGAAACTTTCCGGTGTCCGTATGACAACTTCCCATATATAAATCTTCACCTCCGGACCATTCTGGGACTCCTCCCGACGTCCGGGATCTCATCCGGGACTCCAAACAACATTCGGTAATCACATACAAGTCTTCCAAATAACCCTAGCGTCACCGAACCTTAAGTGTGTAGACCCTACGGGTTCAGGAGACATGCAGACATGACCGAGACGGCTCTCCGGTCAATAACCAACAACGGGATCTGGATACCCCTGTTGGCTCCCACATGCTCCTCGATGATGTCATCGGATGAACCACGATGTCGAGGATTCAATCAACCCCGTATACTATTCCCTTTGTCAATCGGTACGTTACTTGCCCGAGACTCGATCGTCGGTATCCCAATACCTCGTTCAGTCTCGTTACCGGCAAGTCACTTTACTCGTACCGTAATGCATGATCCCTTGACCAGACACTTGGCCACTTTGAGCTCATAATGATGATGCACTACCGAGTGGGCCTAGTGACACCTCTCCGTCATACGGAGTGACAAATCCCAGTCTCGATCCGTGTCAACCCAACAGACACTTTCGGTGATACCTGTAGTGCACCTTTATAGTCACCCAGTTACGTTGTGACGTTTGGTACACCCAAAGCACTCCTACGGTATCCGGGAGTTACATGATCTCATGGTCTAAGGAAAAGATACTTGACATTGGAAAAGCTCTAGCAAAACGAACTACACGATCTTGTGCTATGCTTAGGATTGGGTCTTGTCCATCACGTCATTCTCCTAATGACGTGATCCTGTTGTCAATGACATCTAATGTCCATAGTCAGGAAACCATGACTATCTGTTGACCAAGGAGCTAGTCAACTAGAGGCTTACTAGGGACGTATTGTGGTCTATGTATTCACACGTGTATTACGATTTCCGGATAATACAATTATAGCATGAATAAAAGACAATTATCATGAACAAGGAAATATAATAATAATCCTTTTATTATTGCCTCTAGGGCATATTTCCAACAGTCTCCCACTTGCACTAGAGTCAATAATCTAGTTACATTGTGATGAATCGAACACCCATAGAGTTCTGGTGTTGATCATGTTTTGCTCGCGAGAGAGGTTTAGTCAACGGATCTGCGACATTTAGATCCCTATGTACTTTGCAAATATCTATGTCTCCATCTTGAACATTTTCACGGATGGAGTTGAAGCGATGCTTGATGTGCCTGGTCTTCTTGTGAAACCTGGGCTCCTTGGCAAGGGTAATAGCTCCAGTGTTGTCACAGAAGAGTTTGATCGGCCCCGACGCATTGGGTATGACTCCTAGGTCGGTGATGAACTCCTTCACCCAAATTGCTTCATGTGCCATGTACTTCGCTTCACATGTAGATCCCGCCACGACGCTCTGCTTGCAGCTGCACCAGCTTACTGCTCCCCCATTCAACATATACACGTATCCGGTTTGTGACTTAGAGTCATCCAGATCTGTGTCGAAGCTAGCGTCGACGTAACCCTTTACGACGAGCTCTTCGTCACCTCCATAAATGAGAAACATGTCCTTTGTCCTTTTCAGGTACTTCAGGATATTCTTGACGGTTGTCCAGTGTTCCTTGCCGGGATTACTTTGGTACCTTCCTACCAAACTTACAGCAAGGTTTACATCAGGTCTGGTACACATCATGGCATACATAATAGATCCTATGGCTGAGGCATAGGGGATGATGCTCATCTCTTCTTTATCTTTTGCCGTGGTCGGGCATTGAGCCGAGCTCAATCTCACACCTTGCAGTACAGGAAAGAACCCTTTCTTGGACTGATCCATTTTGAACTTCTTCAAAATCTTATCAAGGTATGTGCTTTGTGAAGGACCTATGAGGCGTCTCGATCTATCCCTATAGATCTTGATGCCTAATATGTAAGCAGCTTCTCCAAGGTCCTTCATTGAAAAACACTTATTCAAGTAGGCCTTAATGCTTTCAAAGAATTCTATATCATTTCCCATCAAAAGTATGTCATCTACATATAATATGAGAAATGCTATAGAGCTCCCACTCACTTTCTTGTAAACGCAGGCTTCTCCATAAGTCTGCATAAACCCAAACGCTTTGATCTTCTCATCAAAGCGAATGTTCCAACTCCGAGATGCTTGCACCAGCCCATAAATGGATCGCTGGAGCCTGCAAACTTTGTTAGCATTCTTAGGATCGACAAAACCCTCCGGCTGCATCATATACAGTTCTTCCTTAAGTTGCCCGTTAAGGAATGCCGTTTTGACGTCCATCTGCCATATCTCATAATCATAGTATGCGGCAATTGCTAACATGATTCAGACGGACTTAAGCTTCACTATGGGAGAGAAAGTCTCATCGTAGTCAATCCCTTGAACTTGCCGATAACCCTTAGCGACAAGTCGAGCTTTACAGATGGTGACATTACCATCAGCGTCCGTCTTCTTCTTAAAGATCCATTTATTATCTATCGCTCGCCGATCATCGGGCAAGTCAGTCAAAGTCCATACTTTGTTTTCATACATGGATTCTATATCGGATTTCATGGCTTCTAGCCATTTGTTGGAATCTGGGCCCGCCATCGCTTCTTCATAGTTCGAAGGTTCACCGTTGTCTAACAACATGATTTCCAGGACAGGGTTGCCATACCACTCTGGTGTGGAACGTGTCCTTGTGGACCTACGAAGTTCAGTAGCAACTTGATCAGAAGTACCTTGATCATCATCATTAATTTCCTCTCCATTCGGTGTAGGCACCACAGGAATGTTTTCCTGAGATGCACTACTTTCCGGTTCAAGAGGTAGTACTTCATCGAGTTCTACTTTCCTCCCACTTACTCCTTTCGAGAGAAACTCTTTTTCCAGAAAGGATCCGTTCTTGGCAACAAAGATCTTGCCTTCAGATCTTAAGTAGAAGGTATACCCAATTGTTTCCTTAGGGTATCCTATGAAGACGCATTTCTCCGACTTGGGTTCGAGCTTTTTAGGTTGAAGTTTCTTGACATAAGCATCGCATCCCCAAACTTTTAGAAACGACAGCTTAGGTTTCTTCCCAAACCATAATTCATACGGTGTCGTTTCAACGGATTGAGAAGGTGCCCTATTTAAAGTGAATGTAGCTGTCTCTAGAGCGTATCCCCAAAATGATAGCGGTAAATCGGTAAGAGACATCATAGATCGCACCATATCCAATAGAGTGCGATTAGGACATTCGGACACACCTTTACGCTGAGGTGTTCCAGGCGGCGTGAGTTGTGAAACGATTCCACATTTTCTTAAGTGTGTACCAAATTCGTGACTTAAATATTCTCCTCCACGATCCGATCGTAAGAACTTTATCTTTCGGTCACGTTGATTCTCTACTTCATTCTGAAATTCCTTGAACTTTTCAATGGTCTCAGACTTGTGTTTCATCAAGTAGACATACCCATATCTACTCAAGTCATCGGTGAGAGTGAGAACATAACGATATCCTCCGCGAGCCTCAATGCTCATTGGACCACACACATTAGTATGTATGATTTCCAATAAGTTGGTTGCTCGCTCCATTGTTCCGGAGAACGGGGTCTTGGTCATTTGGCCCATGAGGCATGGTTCGCATGTGTCAAATGATTCATAATCTAGAGACTCTAAAAGTGCATCAGCATGGAGCTTCTTCATGCGCTTGACACCAATGTGACCAAGGCGGCAGTGCCACAAGTATGTGGGACTATCATTATCTACTTTACATCTTTTGGTATTCACACTACGAATATGTGTAACATTACGTTCGAGATTCATTAAGAATAAACCATTGACCATCGGGGCATGACCATAAAACATATCTCTCATATAAATAGAACAACCATTATTCTCGGATTTAAATGAGTAGCCATCTTGTATCAAACTAGATCCAGATACAATGTTCATGCTCAAACTTGGCACTAAATAACAGTTATTGAGGTTTAAAACTAATCCCGTAGGTAAATGTAGAGGTAGCGTGCCGACGGCGATCACGTCGACCTTGGAACCATTCCCGACGCGCATCGTCACCTCGTCCTTCGCCAGTCTCCGCTTATTCCGCAGCTCCTGCTGTGAGTTACAAATGTGAGCAATGGCACCGGTATCAAATACCCAGGAGTTACTACGAGTACTGGTAAGGTACACATCAATTACATGTATATCAAATATACCTTTAGTGTTGCCGGCCTTCTTGTCCGCTAAGTATTTGGGGCAGTTCCGCTTCCAGTGACCCTTCCCCTTGCAATAAAAGCACTCAGTCTCAGGCTTGGGCCCATTCTTTGACTTCTTCCCGGCAACTGGCTTACCGGGTGCGGCAACATCTTTGCCGTCCTTCTTGAAGTTCTTCTTACCCTTGCTCTTCTTGAACTTAGTGGTCTTATTGACCATCAACACTTGATGTTCTTTCTTGATTTTAACCTCTGCTGGCTTCAGCATTGAGAATACTTCAGGAATGGTCTTCACCATCCCCTGCATATTGTAGTTCAACACAAAGCTCTTTTAGCTCGGTGGGAGCGACTGAAGGATTCTGTCAATGACCGCCTCTTCCGGTAGGTTGATCTCCAGCCGGGACAGGCGGTTGTGCAACCCAGACATTTTGAGTATGTGCTCACTGACAGAACTGTTTTCCTCCATCTTACAACTATAGAACTTGTCAGAGACTTCATATCTCTCGACCCGGGCATGTGCTTGGAAAACCATTTTCAGCTCCTCGAACATCTCATATGCTCCGTGCTTCTCAAAACGCTTTTGGAGCCCCGGTTCTAAGCTGTAAAGCATGCCGCACTGAACGAGGGAGTAATCATCAGCACGTGATTGCCAAGTGTTCATAACGTCTTGGTTCTCTGGGATGGGTGCTTCACCTAACGGTGCATCTAGGACATAATCTTTCTTGGCTGCTATGAGGATGATCCTCAGGTTCCGGACCCAGTCCGAATAGTTGCTGCCATCATCTTCCAGCTTGGTTTTCTCTGAGAACGCGTTGAAGTTCATGTTGACATGAGCATTGGCCATTTGATCTACAAGACATATTTTGCAAAAGTTTTAGACTAAGTTCATGATAATTAAGTTCATCTAATCAAATTATTTAATGAACTCCCACTCAGATTAGACATCCCTCTAGTCATCTAAGTGTTACACGATCCGAGTCGACTAGGCCGTGTCCGATCATCACGTGAGACGGACTAGTCATCATCGGTGAACATCTCCATGTTGATCGTATCTTCCATACGACTCATGTTCGACCTTTCGGTCTCTGAGTTCCGAGGCCATGTCTCGACATGCTAGGCTCGTCAAGTTAACCCTAAGTGTTATGCATGTGTAAATCTGTCTTACACCCGTTGTATGTGAATGTAAGGATCTATCACACCCGATCATCACGTGGTGCTTCAAAACGACGAACTTTAGCAACGGTGCACAGTTAGGGGGAACACTTTCTTGAAATTATTATAAGGGATCATCTTATTTACTACCGCCATTCTAAGTAAACAAGATGCATAAAACATAATAAACATCACATGCAATTATATAGTAGTGACATGATATGGCCAATATCATATAGCTCCTTCGATCTCCATCTTCGGGGCTCCATGATCATCTTCGTCACCGGCATGACACCATGATATCCATCATCATGATCTCCATCATTGTGTCTTCATGAAGTTGTCACGCCAACGACTACTTCTACTTCTATGGCTAATGCATTTAGCAATAAAGTAAAGTAATTTACATGGCGTTCTTCAATGACACGCAGGTCATACAAAAAATAAAGACAACTCCTATGGCTCCTGCCGGTTGTCATACTCATCGACATGCAAGTCGTGATTCCTATTACAAGAACATGATCTCATACATCACAATATATCATTCATCATTCATCACAACTTCTGGCCATATCACATCACATGACAATTGCTGCAAAAACAAGTTAGACGTCCTTTAATTGTTGTTGCATCTTTTACGTGGCTGCAATTGGGTTCTCGCAAGAACGTTTTCTTACCTACGAATAATCACAACGTGATTTTGTCAACTTCTATTTACCCTTCATAAGGACCCTTTTCATCTAATCCGCTCCAACTAAAGTAGGAGAGACAGACACCCGCTAGCCACCTTATGCAACTAGTGCATGTCAGTCGGTGGAACCTGTATCACGTAAGCGTACGTGTAAGGTCGGTCCGGGCCGCTTCATCCCACAATACCGCTGAAGCAAGAAAAGACTAGTAGCGCCAAGCAAGTTGACAAGATCTACGCCCACAACAAAATTGTGTTCTACTCGTGCAATAGAGAACTACGCATAGACCTAGCTCATGATGCCACTGTTGGGGAACGTTGCAGAAAATTAAAATTTTTCCTACGGTTTCACCAAGATCCATCTATGAGTTCATCTAAGCAACAAGTCATGGGAGAGAGATTGCATCTACATACCACTTGTAGACCGCGTGCGGAAGCATTCAAGGGAACGGGGATGATGGAGTCGTACTCGCCGTGATCCAAATCACCGATGACCAAGTGCTGAATGGACAACACCTCCGCATTCAACACACGTACGGAACGGACGATGTCTCATCCTTCTTGATCCAGCAAGGGGAAAGGAGATGTTGAGGAAGAAGGCTCCAGCAGCAGCACGACGGTGTGATGATGGTGGAGAGGCACTACTCCGACAGGGCTTCGCCAAGCACTCAATGGAGGAGGAGAGGTGTTGGGGAGGGGAGGGGCTGCGCCTTGGATCAGGTGTTCAGCCCTCCCCTCGCCCCTCTATTTATAGGGGAAGGGGGAAGGGGGCCGGCCCCCTCTAGATGAGATCTAGAGGGGGGGTGGCGGCCAGGGAGGGGGGCTTGCCCCCCAAGCAAGGGGGCGCCCCCACTAGGGATCCCCCCAACCCTAGGCGCATGGGCCCAAGGGGGGGGGTGCCCAGCCCACCAGGGGCTGGTTCCCTGCCCCTTGCGGCTCATGTGGCCCTCTGAGAGGGGTGGCCCCTCCCGGTGGACCCCCGGAACCCCTCCGGTGGCCCCGGTACAATACCGATATGCCCCCGAAACTTTCCGGTGTCCGTATGACAACTTCCCATATATAAATCTTCACCTCCGGACAATTACGGGACTCCTAGTGACGTCCGGGATCTCATCCGGGACTCCGAACAACATTCGGTAATGACATACAAGTCTTCCTAATAACCCTAGCATCACCGAACCTTAAGTGTGTAGACCCTACGGGTTCGGGAGACATGCAGACATGACCGAGACGGCTCTCCGGTCAATAACCAATAGCGGGATCTGGATACCCATGTTGGCTCCCACATGCTCCTCGATGATGTCATCGGATGAACCATGATGTCGAGGATTCAATCAACCCCATATACTATTCCCTTTGTCAACCGGTACGTTACTTGCCCGAGACTCGATCGTCGGTATCCCAATACCTCATTCAGTCTCGTTATCGGCAAGTCACTTTACTCGTACCGTAATGCATGATCCCGTGACCAGACACTTGGTCACTTTGAGCTCATTATGATGATGCACTACCGAGTGGGCCCAGTGATACCTCTCCGTCATACGGAGTGACAAATCCCAGTATCGATCCGTGTCAACCCAACAGACACTTTCAGAGATACCTGTAGTGCACCTTTATAGTCACCCAGTTACGTTGTGATGTTTGGTACACCCAAAGCACTCCTACGGTATCCGGGAGTTACACGATCTCATGGTCTAAGGAAAAGATACTTCACATTGGAAAAGCTCTAGCAAAACAAACTACACGATCTTGTGCTATGCTTAGGATTGGGTCTTGTCCATCACGTCATTTTCCTAATGATGTGATCTAGTTGTCAATGACATCTAATGTCCATAGTCAGGAAACCATGACTATCTGTTGACCAACGAGCTAGTCAACTAGAGGCTTACTAGGGACGTATTGTGGTCTATGTATTCACACGTGTATTACGATTTCCGGATAATACAATTATAGCATGAATAAAAGACAATTATCATGAACAAGGAAATATAATAATAATCCTTTTATTATTGCCTCTAGGGCATATTTCCAACAAAATGCACACTGGGTCACCCTACCGCCACACACTAAGGTGGTAGTTCTGTACAGACTGCCGCCATGATACCCGGTGGTAGGTGTTGGGGAACGTAGTAATTTCAAAAAAATCCTATGCACACACAAGATCATGGTGATGCATAGCAACGAGAGGGGAGAGTATTGTCCACGTACCCTCATAGACTGAAAGCGGAAGCGTTAGCACAACGCGGTTGATGTAGTCGTACGTCTTCACGATCCGGCCGATCCAAGTACCGAACGTACGACACCTCCGAGTTCAGCACACTTTCAGCTCGATGACGTCCCACGAACTCCGATCCAGTAGAGCTTTGTGGGAGAGTTCAGTCAGCACGATGGCATGATGACGGTGTTGATGATGCTACCGATGCAAGGCTTCGCCTAAGCACCGCTACGATATTACGGAGGTGGAATATGGTGGAGGGGGCACCGCACACGGCTGGGAGAGATCAACAGATCAACTTGTGTGTTCTAGGGTGCCCCCTGCCCCCGTATATAAAGAAGCAAGGGGGGAGGCCGGCTGGCCCTTTGGGGCACGCAAAGGTGGGGGGGTCTTCCTCCTAGTAGGAGTAGGACTCCCCTTTCCTAGTCCAACTAGGAAGAGATAAGGGGGAAGGAAAGAGAGGGAAAGAGGAGAAGGAAAGGGGGGGGGGGTGCCCCCCCTCCCCTAGTCCAATTCGGACCCCTCATAGGAGGGGGTGCGCCACCTCCTGGGCTGCTGTCCTCTCTCTCCCCTAAAGCCCACTAAGGCCCAATAATCTCCCGGGGGGTTCCGATAACCCCTCGAGCACTCCGGTTTTCTCCGAAACTACCCGGAACACTTCTGGTGTCTGAATATAGTCGTCCAATATATCGATCTTTACATCTCGACCATTTCGAGACTCCTCGTCATGTCCCCGATCTCATCTGGGACTCCGAACTACCTTTGGTACATCAAATCACATAAACTCATAATACCGATCGTCACCGAATTTTAAGCATGCGGACCCTACGGGTTCAAGAACTATGTAGACATGACCGATACACGTCTCCGGTCAATAACTAATAGCGGAACCTGGATGCTCATATTGGCTACCACATATTCTACGAAGATCTTTATCGGTCAAACCGCATAACAACATACGTTGTTCCTTTTGTCATCAGTATGTTACTTGCCTGAGATTAGATCGTCGGTATCTCAATACCTAATTCAATCTCGTTACCGGCAAGTCTCTTTACTCGTTATGTAATGCATCATCCCGTAACTAACTCATTAGTTACATTGCTTGCAAGGCTTATAGTGATGTGCATTACCGAGAGGGCTCAGAGATACCTCTCCGACAATCGGAGTGACAAATCCTAATCTCGAAATATTCCAACTCAACATGTACCTTCGGAGACACCTGTAGAGCTCCTTTATAATCACCCAGTTAGGTTGTGACATTTGGTAGCACACAAAGTGTTCCTCTGGTAAACGGGAGTTGCATAATCTCATAGTCATAGGAACATGTATAAGTCATGAAGAACGCAATAGCAACATACTAAACGATCAAGTGCTAAGCTAAAAGAATGGGTCAAGTCAATCACATCATTGTCCTAATGACGTGATCCCGTTAATCAAATGACAACTCATGTCTATCGCTTGGAAACTTAACCATCTTTGATTCAACGAGCTAGTCACGTAGAGGCATACTAGTGACACTCTGTTTGTCTATGTATTCACACATGTACTAAGTTTCCGGTTAATACAATTCTAGCATGAATAATAAACTTTTATCATGAAATAAGGAAATAAATAATAACTTTATTATTGACTCTAGGGCATATTTCCTTCAGTCTCCCACTTACACTAGAGTTAATAATCTAGTTCACATCATCATGTGATTTAACACCAATATTCACATCTGTATGTGATTAATACCCATAGTTCACATCGTCATGTGACCAACACCCAAAAGGTTTACTAGAGTCAATAATCTAGTTCACATTGCTATGTGATTAACACCAAAAGAGTGCTAAGGTATGATCATGTTTTGCTCGCGAGAGAAGTTTAGTCAACGGGTCTGTCACATTCAGAGTCATGTGTATTTTGCAAATATTCTATGTCTACAATGCTCTGCACGGAGCTACTCTAGCTAATTGCTCTCACTTTCAATATGTATCCAGATTGAGACTTAGAGTCATCTGGATCGGTGTAAAAGCTTGCATCGATGTAACTCTTTACGACGAGCTCTTTTATCACCTCCATAATCGAGAAATATTTCCTTAGTCCTCACTAAGGATATTCTTGACCGCTGTCCAGTGATCTACTCCTAGATCAAAATTGTACTCCATTGCCAAACTCAAAGCAAGGTATACAATAGGTTTGGTATACAACATAGCATACTTTATAGAACCTATGACTGAGGCATAGGGAATGACTTTTCATTCTTTTTGTATTTTCTGCCATGGTCGGGCTTTGAGTCTTACTCAATTTCACACCTTGCAACACAGGCAAGAACTCCTTCTTTGACTGTTCCATTTTGAATTACTTCAAAATCTTATCATGGTATGTACTCATTGAAAAATCTTATCAAGTGTCTTGATCTATCTCTATAGATCTTGATGCTCAATGTGTAAGCAGCTTCATAGAGGTCTTTCTTTGGAAAACGCTTTTCAAATACTCCTTTATGCTTTCCAGAAAATTCTACATTATTTCTGATCAACAATATGTTATTCACATATACTTATCAGAAATGATGTAGTGCTCCCACTCACTTTCTTGTAAATACAGGCTTCACCGCAAGTCTGTATAAAACTATATGCTTTGATCAACTCAGCAAAGCGTATATTCCAACTCTGAGATGCTTGCACCAGTCCATAGATGAATCGCTGGAGCTTGCACATTTTGTTTGCACCTTTAGGATTGACAAAACCTTGTGGTTGTATCATATACAACTCTTCTTTAATAAATCCATTAAGGAATGCAATTTTGACATCCATTTGCCAGATTTCATAAAATGTGGCAATTGCTAACATGATTCAGACAGACTTAAGCATTGATACGAGCGAGAAAATCTCATCGTATTCAACACCTTGAACTTGTCAAAAAACCTTTTGCGACAAGTCGAGCTTTGTAGATAGTAACATTACTATCAGCGTCTGTCTTCCTCTTGAAGATCCATTTATTTTCTATGGTCTACCGATCATCGGGAAAATCCATCAAAGTCCACACTTTGTTCTCATACATGGATCCCATCTCAGATTTAATGGCCTCAAGCCATTTTGCGGAATCTGGGCTCATCATTGCTTCCTCATAATTCGTAGGTTCGCCATGGTCAAGTAACATGACCTCCAAAATAGGATTACTGTTCCACTCTGGTACAGATCTTACTCTGGTTGACCTATGAGGTTCGGTAGTAACTTGATCTGAAGTTTCATGATCAATATCATTAGCTTCCTCACTAATTGGAACTGATTTCTGTGATGAACTAATTTCCAATTCGGGAGAAGGTACAATTACCTTATCAAGCTCCACTTTCCTCCCAGTCACTTCTTTCGAGAGAAACTCCTTCTCTAGAAAGGATCCTGATGAGGATACAGACCTGGGGGTAGGGTCATAGGCCTGACCTATACGTCCTACCCAAGGTCACTACCCTAGAAGATAAGAAGTCCAAGAGGCAGCAAGAGACGCCTAGTCAAAGATGTCGACTGCAATCCACTCGACAGTCATGTCACTCGGGAGTCCTCCTCCCTACTGTCACTCGACCATCCAGAGAATCACTCGACCTTCCAAAGACCAGGAGTCACTTAGCATTACAACAGGCAGGCGTTCACTCCGTAGTCTTTAAGGTCATTAACAACACTTAAGGTTGGCGTTACCAGTAATGCCCTCACTTTATGTACATTAAGTCCCTTGTAATGGAGGGCGGTGGGGGTCCTGGCGTACTCTCTATAAGCCACCCCCCTCCTCTGGCACAAGGGTTCGCACCCTCTGTAACATCACACATATAATCCAATCGACCGCCTCCGGGCACCAAGATGTAGGGCTGTTACTTCCACCGAGAAGGGTCCGAACTCGTAAACCTCGTGTGTACACCTTCACCATAGCTGAGATCTTGCCTCTCCATACCTACCCCTTTCTATTGTCAGTCTTAGAACCATGACAGTTGGCGCCCACCATGGGGCAGGTGTCTTAGCGACTTGTTGGTGAAGTTGCAAGTTTTTCCGATCATCATCATCATGGTTTCTGGCGGCGGATTGGCTGAGGGCCGCAAGATCCGTCTCAGCGCAATCGTTTTCGTCGCCGATGACTCTGTGTGGTTTCAAGAAGCTCCCCTTGACATGGAGGCGCTCCCCGTCCGAGGGGCGACACACTTTCGCGTGTGCGTTCACGGCGTCCTTCTCCGGCAGCCGTCAACTCAGTATCAGTCGGCTCCGATGGTGTCTTCCCTCCCTGCTGTTTGCCGCCGCAAGCGCTCCGGTCGATCGCGGCTTCGGCAGTGGGTGGAACACATGGTGGCTCGGTGTTCAGCCAACCATCAAGTCACGGCAATCAAGCCCGAGGAAACTCTTCATGGCCTGTTTGATCTGTTGACTGGCTCCGCGGAGACCGCATCTGAGTGCGATAGCAGCGACCCTGCGGCTGAAGTCTTGATGGTCGATGGACCGCGTGGTCCGCCTGGCTTCTGTCGTGAAGACGGCGAAGATGGTGGCAGCGATCCGTCGCACATCCATGAGGAATGCCATCCCGAACCCCTTTCTTCGCAGCAGAGGGAAGAACTTCGTCGCCGCAACATGGATGCACTCCACACGCCCATCGTTGGACAAACCCCCGAGGCTCGGGCCTTGGAAGAGGTGCACCTGGCTAATTTGGCTAAGCACACTCGACTGGAGAACCTTCAGCGCGCTCTCGACGAGCGTGCTTGGGAGCGGGTCCCCGAGTCTAGTCGACGGTAGCTTTTCCCACCTCTGCCTAAGGTATATCATACTCCAATTCAGAACCTCACAGCTGCGGCCCGAATAGCAGAGTCGATCCAACCTTCCCAGTCGGAGGCTGGCAGAGGGTTGATGCAGATCCGGGCCTTGCTCCGGGCAGCAGGAGAGCAGAACACAGGAGTGTCTCAGTCGCGGAATAGGATTCACAGCAGATCCGTAGTAGCAGATACAGTTCAGTCGGCCCACAGCCCAAGATCGCCCCTACGGCGTGAGGACCGTGGACAGTATGATCATCGGCTCGACCGCGACAATCGTCGTCAAGTGCCCATGCCTCCTCCGAGGAGTGCGTCATATGTGCCTCGGCAGAATGATGACAGACACCGTCACAGTGGCGAGCGCAGAGCACCAGTTGACCCAAGAGAGCCAGGCTTCAATGCGAGATCCATCCTCGTTCAAGGCCTAGTCGACCGGAAGAGAGCGCATAGAGATGACCTTGGCAAAGATCGTCCAAGTGGCAGCAGAGTGCATGTTTCCGGTCCAGAGTGTTTCAGCAGAGCCATCAGGGCGGCAGTGATTCCTCCCAACTTCAGGTTGGCGACCGGAGTCAGTAAGTTCACTGGAGAATCCAAGCCTGAAACTTGTCTTGAGGATTACCGAGTGGCTGTGCAGATTGGCAGTGGAAACAATGAAGTAGCAATGAAACATCTTCCTCTAATGTTGGAAGGGTTGGCCCGAGCGTGGTTGACTCAGTTAGCTCCGGGCAGTATATACAGTTGGGAAGAGCTAGCTCGAGTGTTCGTTAGAACTTTTGAGGGCACTTGCAAACGCCCATCAGGATTGACCGAGTTGCAGCATTGTGTGCAGAAGCCGAGTGAGACTTTGAGAGATTTCATTCAGAGGTGGACCACTTTGCATCACACCGTTGAAAATGTATCAGAGCATCAAGCAGTGTGTGCCTTCAAGGAAGGCGTTAAATACCGAGAGTTCGTCCTGAAGTTCGGTCGGACTGGTGATATGACTCTGACTCGGATGATGGAAATAGCCACCCGGTACGCTAACGGAGAAGAAGAGGATTGACTCCGTAGCGGAAAGAGTAAGCCAGTCGGCCAAGAGACCGGTGGAGGTAATTCCAACTGGAAACCAAAGCGTAAGGCTGAGCCCACAGCACCCGGTGAGATTGCAGCAGTGGCTCGAGGAAAGTTTAAGGGAAAACCTAAAGGGCCCTGGCCCCCTAAGAAGGTAAAGGATCAAGCAGGGAATGATGTGTTAGATTTGCCATGTCACATCCACACGAAGAAGGACGAAGAGGGTAATCTGATCTATCCTAAGCATACGACTCGACAATGTCGACTCCTGATCCAGCAGTTCCGAGGAAAACAGCCCGGTGAGAAGGAGAAAGAGTCGGACAAAGATGAGGACGAAGAGGAAGACGACGGTTATCCCAAATTCAATTCCACCCTCATGATTTTTGCTGATGTTGAGAGCAAGAGTCGGTTGAAAGTTATCAATAGAGAAGTGAATATGGTCGCTCCGGCGACCACGACCACATACCAGAAATGGTCTCAGATAGCCATCACATTCGACCAGTCTGACCATCCTGCTCGTGTAACCACCCCCGAGAGGCAAGCATTGGTGGTCGACCCCGTGGTCGGAGGCACTAGACTGACTAAAGTGCTGATGGACGGTGGTAGCGGTCTGAATATCCTATATGCTGAAACCTTGAAGGGGATAGGCATTCCGATGTCCAAACTTAGCGAGAGCAATATGAGTTTCCATGGTGTTATCCGTGGAAAGAAAGCCGAATCACTCGGCCAGATCGCTCTTGACGTGATTTTTGGTGATTCCAAGCATTACCGTAAGGAAAACTTGACATTTGAAGTCGTGGATTTCCAGAGTGCTTATCATGCCATTCTGGGTAGGCCTGCCTACACACGTTTTATGGCTCAACCATGTTACGTGTACCTCAAGTTGAAGATGCCTGGACCCAAAGGTGTGATCACAGTTACTGGCAATCGGCAGAAAGCAGAGGAATGCTTCCAGAAAGGATCCAAAATTGCCGATGCACAGATGGCAGCAGTTGAACTCCAAGAGTATCAGAAGAATGCAGATCCGAGTGATTTGCTCCGAGCCAAGAAGCCTGCCACGGATTCTGCATTTCAGTCGTCTGGTGAAACAAAGCCGATTCATATTCACCCTACCGATCCCAATGCCGCACCGACTCATATATCAACGACACTCGACAGCAAATAGGAAGAAGCGCTCATCCAGTTCCTCTGTGAGAATTGGGACATCTTTGCATGGAAACCCTCTAACATGCCGGGTGTACCCAGAGGACTGGCTGAGCACCGTTTGTGTGTCGACCCCAAGGTAAAACCCGTCAAAGAGCATCTTCGGCGGTCTGCCGTGCAGAAGAGGAAAGCGATTGGCGAGGAAGTGGCTCGACTGCTTGCAGCAGAGTTCATCCGTGAGATCTACCACTCCGAGTGGGTTGCCAATGTAGTCATGGTCCCCAAGAAGGACGATTCACTTTGTATGTGCATTGATTTCAAGCATATCAATCGGGCCTGCCTGAAAGATCACTTCCCTCTCCCCCGCATCGATCAGATTGTTGACTCGACTGCGGGGTGTGAGCGTTTGTCTTTTTTAGATACATATTCCGGGTATCATCAGATCCGACTGTATGGTCCCGATGAAATAAAAACATCCTTCATCACCCCATTCGGGTGCTTTTGCTATGTCACCATGCCATTTGGTCTTAAAAATGCTGGAGCCACATTCATGAGAATGATTTAGAAGTGCCTGCTCACTCAAACCAGTCGGAATGTGGAAGCATACATGGATGACACTGTGGTCAAGTCTCACAAAGGTTCTGACCTATTGACTGACCTCGCAGAAACCATTGCCAACCTAAGAAGGTACGATATCAAGCTTAATCCGTCAAAGTGCACATTCAGAGTTCCAAGAGGAAAGTTACTTGGTTTTCTCATTTCTGAACGAGGGATCGACACCAATCCAGAAAAAGTTGATACCATCCTCCGAATGAAACGCCCTGTGCGGGTGCATGACGTTCAGAAGCTGACTGGTTGTTTGGCTGCCTTGAGTCGATTCATTTCTCGTCTCGGTGAAAAGGCCTTGCCTCTTTACCGACTGATGAAGAAATATGATAAGTTCGAGTGGACTGAGGAAGCAGATGCAACATTTGCAGAGCTCAAAGCCCTGCTTTCCACCCAGCTGGTGCTCGCTGCGCCAATTAGTAAAGAGCCTTTACTGCTTTACATTGCAGCCACTGGACAAGTTGTCAGTATAGTACTCACGGTCGAGCGAGTAGAGGGAGGAAAAGCTTACAAGGTTCAGCGCCCAGTTTATTATCTCTCTGAAGTTTTGACTCCATCCAAGCAATGATATCCACATTATCAGAAGCTTGTCTATGGAATATACATGACCATGAAGAAGGTTGCACATTATTTCTCTGATCACTCCATTACAGTCGTCAGTGATGCGTCACTATCTAAAATTTTGAATAACAGAGATGCAACTATCCGAGTAGAAAAATGGGTGATTGAACTCCTTCCATTGGATATCAAGTTTGAGGCAAAGAAAGCTATCAAGTCCCAAGCAATCGCAGATTTCCTTGCCGAGTGGATTGAGCAGCAATTGCCGACTGAAGTTCACTCGAAGCATTGGACTATGTTCTTTGATGGCTCCAAGATGCTGAATGGTTCAGGTTCTAGGGTAGTATTGGTATCCCCCCATGGAGACAAGCTTAGCTATGTTCTCCAGATTCATTTTGATTCCTCCAATAATGAAGCCGAATATGAAGCACTTTTATACGGGTTGCGTATGGCCATTTCACTTGGCGTCCGTCGCCTTATGGTCTACGGCGACTCAGATTTGGTGGTTAATCAAGTGATGAAGGAATGGGATGTCAGGAGCCCGACCATGACTGGTTATTGCAATACAGTAAGAAAGCTGGAAAAGAAGTTTGAAGGATTGGAGCTTCACCATATACCCCGACTGAAAAATCAAGTTGTAGATGAGTTGACAAAGATAGGTTCAAACAGAGAGGCCATTCCCCGCAATGTGTTTTTGGAACATATTCATTCACCTTCAGTTCTAGAAGATCCTTTCACGGAAGAGTCACCAGAGCCCAAGAGCGCCACAGATCCGACTGAAGTCGAAATCCCAGCCGTGGTCGACTTAGTCATGGAGGTTTTGGTCATCACTCCCGACTGGATGGTGCCGTACATTGCGTACATTCTTAGGAAAGAACTTCCACAAGATGAAGAGGAGGCTCGACAGATCGTCCGACGGTATAAAGCCTTTACCGTGATAAAAGGTCAGTTGTTCAGAGAGAGTGTAACTGAGGTCTGCCAAAAGTGCATCGCGCCAGAAGAAGGCCGAATGATCCTCAAAGATATTCACTCGGGGACCTGTGGTCATCATGCGTCCTCTCAGACCATCGTGGCCAAAGCATACCGAGCCGGATTTTACTGGCCACGTGCCAATGAGATTGCGAAAGATATAGTGGACAAGTGTGAATGCTGTCAGTTTTACTCCAACATGTCCCATAAACCTGCGTCAGCTCTGAAGACTATTCCACTCGTCTGGCCTTTTGTTGTCTGGGGATTGGACATGGTTGGACCTCTGAGGACTGGCAGGAGTGGATTTACCCATGTGCTGGTGGCAGTCAACAAGTTTACCAAATGGATCGAAGCCAAGCCCATTAAAAACCTTGAAGCCAGTACAACTGTGAGTTTCATCAGGGAATGGATATTCAGATATGGTGTTCCACACATCATCATCATGGATAACGGATCGAACTTTGACTCTGATGAATTCAGAGCCTTTTGTGCTTCCCAAGGCATGAGGGTCGATTATGCTTCGGCCGCTCATCCTCAGTCGAATGGGCAGGCCGAGCGAGCAAATGGATTGATTCTCAAAGGACTGAAACCCCGGTTGATGCGTGACCTCAAGCATGCAACAGGGGCTTGGGTCAATGAACTCCCATCAGTACTTTGGGGATTGAGGACAACTCCTAATCGGTCGACTGGACGGAATCCATTCTTCTTAGTCTACGGAGCCGAAGCCATACTCCCGAGTGATTTGCTCCACAACGCGCCCCGAGTCAAACTCTTCTCAGAAGAGGAAGCAGAGCAGGCTTGGCAAGATGCAGTCGATCTCCTGGAAGAGGAAAGAGAGATGGCCTTGATCCGGTCGACCATTTATCAGCAAGACCTGCGTTGATTCCATGCCAGAAACATAAGGGGTCGGGCATTTCAGGAAGGAGACCTGGTTCTTCGAGTGGACCAGCAGAAACCACACAAGCTCGCTCCTGCTTGGGAAGGCCCTTTCGTCATCACCAAAGTGCTCCACAATGGAGCGTATCGTCTTTTCAACGTCGAGCACAATAAAGATGAGCCACGCACTTGGAATGCGGAACTGCTCCGCCATTTTTGCTCTCAAAAGTATTTAGACTGTTGAGATGTAATAAGAAGTACATTTTAGTTTGATTATCAAAAGACATGATTTTATAGTCTTTCGAATGATTGTTGTTCATTTTTTACATGTTCTAAAATCCCTCAGTGGGTGCCTTAGCTGCGAATCCGTTTCGCCTAAGTTGAAGAGAAAATCCTACCGAGTGGTGAGTCTGCCTCTCACTCGGAGGTTTAGCTGCGAATCCGTTTCGCCTAAGTGATAAAAAATCCTACCGAGTGGTGAGTCTGCCTCGCACTCGGGGGCTTATCTGCAGTCCAGTACTCGCCTAAGTGATAAAAAATCCTACCGAGTGGTGAGTCTGCCTCGCACTCGGGGGCTTAGCTGCAGTCCAGTACTCGCCTAATTGATAAAAAATCCTACCGAGTGGTGAGTCTGCCTCACACTCGGGGGCTTAGATGTAGTCCAGTACTCGCCTAAGTGATAAAAAATCCTACTGAGTGGTGAGTCCGCCTCTCACTCGGAGGCTTAGTTGCAGTCCAGTACTTGCCTAAGTTTAAAAGGTCCTACCAAACGGTACGGGTCGGCCACGATC